>NC_137330.1:30343025-30603563 GCF_965287045.1 Carcharhinus amblyrhynchos
CTTGGGTCCCTGGAGCTGTGAAGCAGCAGTGCTAACCACTGTGCTACCGTACTGCCCCCACTGTGCTACCGTGCCGCCCCCACTATGCTACCATGTCGCCCATCTCAACAATGTAATAGCTATAGCCTTTTTTTGCTGTTCCAACAGCTTAGTGTCCTGCCATATTCCATCAAGCTTCATGCATGTTGTTCATCATTTGCAAAAATAAAAAAAAAATTTGGCATGGTATCAAATATGCTGACGCGGTGATGTGATGTGGTGTGGTGAGAATTACCTCCAGTTTTCCACACTATATTCCTTGGGCTTTGACTAAATGTAAAATGTTTCTCAGTGAGAGATGATTGAAACATGGCCACTTTCAGACTGCAAGTTTACACAGCAGCCTTGGTTGAGGTCCGTGAATAAATTGCATTCAAGTTGTATCCAAACTGGTGGTGGACATGAGGAAGTGAGCAGCATTTTAGTTGGTGAGAGTTTTAAAGAAGAGGAAAAATAAGGCAAGAGGGAATCGATTAAAATGAAGTTTGTGACTTGGACAATTAGTCCATTCAGTGTACACAAATGCTATCTTAATAAATGCAAAAAATGCTTGATAAACTCAACAAGTCTTGCAGTGTTTGTGGAGAGAGAAACAGAATTAATGTTTTGAGTCCATATGATTCTTCTACAGAACTGCAATCCATGGTATTTTGCTTTTATTTGCTGCCTTAATAACATGGATAAATGATCATTTCTCTTGCATGGATATCTAAGTGTTAAGTTTCTGAGGCCGGGCTAGCATTTTTTTTTACTTACCACAGATGGTGCTAAAATCATATCTGTCCATCAAAGGAGAAAGCATAACTATGGTCCCCTGGCACTGATAGTTTATTATTGGAACAGACATACGTGGTCTGACTGTATAGATGGTCTTTCCGGCAGGATTCATTGTAATCTGAAAACTTAGCAAATCACTAATCCTTCATGATCCTCTTCATTTAGTTCATACATGGTCAAAGCACTGAAAATAATCTGAATTTTGAATGAAATATGCAGAAGCCATGCTGTTTGTAACCAAGCATGACCAAGATAGTCCCAGATGTTATTAACTCGGTAAGAGTCGATTATCTCAGTTGCATTATGTGCTAGCATACATAGTGTTCTCTAATTTGATGTTTAGATATCACTTTCCAATATCCATACTATAATAAAAATGACTGAGAAATTGTTTAGGTAAGTAAACATTACAAAAATGATTTTATATCTCAGCTAATTATTTATTATGATCAAATAAAATTAATTCCTCTCTTTTAAACTCAAATGTGCTTTGCATAATCACTAGAGGTATTAATGGTAGCACAGTGGCACAGTACTTAGCACCAGGGACTTGGGTTCAATTTCGGGCTTGGTTCACTGTGCAGAGTCTGCACATTCTCCTTGCATCTGCATGGGTTTCCTCCGGGTGCTCCGGTTTCCTCCTACAGTCCAAAAGACGTGCTGGTTAAGGGTATTGGCCATGCTGAATTCTTCCTCAGTGTACCTGAACAGACATGAGTGTGGCCACCAGGGGATTTTCACAGTAACTTCATTGCAGTGTTAATGTAAGCCTACTTGTGACACTAATAAACAAACTTCAAAAGTGCGCAGGTAAGAGCTTAATACTCAGGTCAACTTTTTAAAGGTTAGAGTCGACCAATCCTGATACTTATGCATGTATCTATTTAACTGTCAAACTCGTTGTATAATTTGTAATATGGATAGGCGTTACAAATGTATGGACCTTTATTTGTAAACCATTTCTCTTGTAAAAAGAGTGAGTTCTACTGAACAGATGGAGCATGAAATACCCTGGGGCCTCTCCTGATCCTTCACCACCACTTCGGTGAAAAATCAGCAGCAACCTGGGGGGAGTCTGGTAACATCAGTGGCCTTTTTTTAAATGACGTAAGCCATTTTGCTGGGTGTTCAGCCCATCGCCCACTGGACAACCTTACGAAAATTCCAGGCAGTACACCATCATGAAAATTAGTCAAATAACTAGACTTTTGAAATGCCATTGTAAGTACCATTAACATTTTTTAAAATAAGGATTTATGTGTGCAGCATACCAATCAGAATCATATAGTAGCGTTTGTCATCATTTGCATATCATACTAAACGATAATCCCATCATATTACTCTTCTCAGCATGAATAAGTCTGTAGAATTTCCCAAGTTTGTATTATTTATAGTATTGTGCAGTTTGCAATGACTGTATTCAGTTGAAATTCTATTGAAAGTGATTTCCAATTGTCAGCTTGGTGCAAAGAATATTTTATTTTGACTCCTGAGCATATTTATATATAAAACTTATCCTCTGCAAAAATCTACAGCTTTACTGACATATTCACTCTGTAACTCTGGAAGCTTGAGAGATTATAGCTTGAGTTATATCAGGATAACCATAAGACTGAGAATCTGTCACCATAAATGGTCAACAATGGAGGAGATTTCTAGAACTTTCAAATCTGATTCCCCAACTCTCCATTGCTCAATGGGATTGTGACCATAAGTGTGGTGAAGTTAGGCATACTCTGTCATCAACTGGCAGAAATGGGCACCAGTTTGGCACGTAGGCTAGAAGAACAAAGCATTAGTAGAGGTTAGGAAGAGAAAGCCAAAAGTTAAGAATTAGGATTGCATTTATTTAGCTCATGATGAATGTGCTACATCTTTCTCTTAGAATCAGGGAAGCAGAAGAGAAAATCAAGAAAGATATAGAAAGATCGCTTAAAGAAAGGAAATGTATTTTTTGATTCAAGGAATTGAAGGAATTTAGAAAATTCAGAAAGGCATGTTGATTATGTTTTCACTTAAGTTTGTAATGAACTTTGCACATGTGTAAATCAAAGGCTAGATGTATTGACAACATGAATAGAATTATAGCAAAAAGGTTTGAATTGCGACTATAATATACTCTGATATAGCAGTTTAATGCCAGAAAAATGTCAGTTTTGCAGATGGCATCATTCATTAGGCAAACTAAGCTTCATTTCATAACGACTGTTATGTGGCATTGCATGAATACGCTATGAAGATCTGTGTCTGGTTGTGTAAAGTTACAGAAAAATACTTTTGCTATATTGCCATTATAAACCAATAACAGGTTACTAAGGTGGTTCTTGAATTTTAATGAGGAAAATGCTCCCTCATAGCATCACTGGGTAGTTCAAAATATTAACTTGTAAATTTTTAATATGTTCATGGAGGCAGCAGATCCTATTTCTGACAAGAAGTTATCTTAAGATTGAAGGTCGTTGCGCTTGAATTACTGGTGATAGCATCTCTGATATAGCACCACTAAAGAACTGTTCAAGATAAATATACATAAATATAATACACACTCTCTCTCTCTCTCTCTCTCTCTCTCTCTCTCTCTCTCTCTCTCTCTCTCTCTCTCTCTCACAGAGAGACACACACACACACACACACACACACACACACACACACACACACATACACTCTTAGGTTGATGGATTACAAGATCAAATCCATGTGCAGCCTCAAATAATAAAAAATCTGTCTTTTAATGCTCCAATTATAGAACCCCAATGGCACTAAGATGGCGAGTTCTAATCACATCAGAGTTCTGTTTCATAACAAAGATGTACATTCTTAACTGTGGTACTTTCAGAGGGTGATCAATAGAAGTCATCAATAACAATGAAAGCAACTGTTCAGAAGTTTTAATTTGTAAAATTTGCTCTCTTTCCATTGCTTAATATACTTATACAATTATTGTACATATTAATTAAGTTGATCATTATTATTTTGTCTCACAAACATGGAGAAGTGTTAAACAATGATAATACAGATTTTTACAGAACATGGCAGTACATGTCACTGGTGTCCTGAAATTTAGGGTTCAGCCTTTAAAAGATTTTCAAGACCACACAAGACAGCATTAATTATGGTATATATGTTTCTCCTGTTGATGCACATAACATGAAGGCAATGTCATGCAACTGTACAATCTATCGGGGTTGAGAAGTGTGGGTCTAATCCTAATGTTTTAACCTTAAATAAAGGCATTAAACTGTTATGAAGACAGAACTGGCTAAAGGGAACTGGAAAATTAGATTAGAAGGTAAATCAAAGGAGATACAATGGCAGATATTTAATAACACTCAGCAAAAATACATTCCAGTGAAAAAGAAAAGCCTAGGAGAAGGGTGCACTGTTTGTGACTAACTGAGGAAGTTAAATTGAAAACAAAACAGATACAGTTATGCAAAGATTAGTGGTAGATTAGAAGATTGGACAGAACTTTGAAAATCAGCGAAGAGTGACAAATAAATAAGGAGGGAGAAATTAGAGTATGAGAAATAGATAGCCATTGTTAATGTTTCTGCAAGTATTATAAAATAAAAAGTGTAACTAAAGAGTATTAGCCAGTTAGTAGAACATCTGTCAAAGAAGAAATGAGAAGGTTAGAGCAGGGTCTCTGTAAAAAAAAATCTGAATGAGATGCAGGCAAAGTCAACATGGTTTTATGGAAGGGAAATCATGTTTGACTAGAGTTCTTTGTGGAAATAGTAAATAAATTGAATAAATAGGAACCCATAGACGTGGTGTACTTGGATTTCTAAAAGGCACTCAATAAAGTATCATATCAAAGGTACTATGCAAAATAAGAGCTTATGGTGTAGGGGGTAATATATTAGCATAGATAGGGGATTGTGTCATTTTTGTGTTAGCAAGCTGTAACAAGAGGAGTGACACAGACATTAGCGTCGGGTCCTCAAATATTTACCATCTACATCAATGACTTGGATGAAAAAACAGAATGTATGATTGCTAAGTTTGCTGATGACATAGAGCTAGGTAGAGTATGGAAAGGGTGCAATTTTATGGTCTCACTTGTCCGAAACCATTAAATCCCACCCGAGATCAACAGACCATCCCATTGTCTGCCCCTCACCCGCTCCAATTCTCATGGCAGGCAGGGCAGTAAAATTCTGGCCAAGGAGTCTGCAAAGGGCTACAGACAGGTTAAATGAGTGGGCTAAAATTTGGGAGATGGAACATAATGTAGGAAAATGTGAACTCGTCCATTTTGGCTGGAAGAATAGAGATTGCAGAAAACAGTTCGGGGTGTCCTGGTATGTGAATTGTATAAATAAAGTTTGGAATGATTGAGTCTGTGTCTATTGGCGTTTAGAAGAATGAGAGGTGGTTTATTGAAATGTATAAGTTCCTGAGGAGACTTGACAAGAAAGATGCTGAGAGGATTTTTTCCGTTATGAGGGACACTAGAACCAGGGGTCACTCTAAAACTCAAGGATCTCCCATGTTACAAAGAGGTAACGGGAATTTCTTTCTCTCAGCGGATAGTTGGACTGTATAATTCTCTTCCCCAGAAAGCATGTTGAGTTAGATTCTTGTTTGACAAGGGAGCCCAAGAATATAGAGGATAGGCAGGAAAATAGAGTTGGGACTGCAGTCAGATCAACCATGATCTTATCAAATGCTGGAGCAGACACAAGGGGCCAAATAGCCTCTTCCTGCTCTTAATGTGCATATTCATATTTACCAACAGATCTAATGTTCTTCTACAACATATAGGTTTCTCATCATTCCTCTTTTCTTCTCAGACTCTGTCAAGGTGTAACGTATCACACATATATTCAACAGGGAATCTAAGTTTACTGAAGCAGTCAGGTCAAGTGCCATAATGACACTAAATCATCAGACCTGTTACTGGACAACACCAAATGATTGCCAAATACCCTGGCCACCACCAGACAATAGGCACCTGGAGGGGGACACTAGAGCATTGAGGGAGAAAGCACATTAAGATTTGACTAAGTCAATCCTGGAATTCAGCAACTCTATCATAATCTTGAGCCACGTTATATATCTAGCCAACAAAAGTATTGATAATCATGAAAGAATTATGATGAAATTCACAAAAGAGAAAGTTTATTTCCTTATGTTGCAGAGCTGTTGGAAAGCTTCAATGTTGAATTCTAAATACGCGTGGGGGTGATGGGAGAACTTAACTTACAGTTGAACTCAAAATGATTAAACTTTGCTCTGTCTAAGGATCTTGCCTTCAAGTCTGTCCACATGCTGATGGGGAAATTAAATGAATGGATTAAGTACTTAATATAATAGCTTTATGTTTTGAATGAATACATATTACCAGACAAGTGTTGAGGCTTATTAGTATCCATTTCTGATTTATTTTTAGTTGAAATGATCACCATCAGTCACAACCCTCTGGGCTGTTTATGTTTTTATATTTCATCTGTGTATTCTGTTATTTATGAATTCTGGACATTAATAATGTAAGGTGCTCTGATTTATTCCTGACATAAGCTGATACTAGATGCACTGTAATATCTATCGGATTAGATGCTGCTTCTGCTAACACTTCTCATTTATTCTGTGCAGGCACCATCATCACCTTCTTCACCTTCAGCTAATGAACCAAAATATGAGAAGCGTTGGCTAGATACCTTATCGGTCCCTTTGTCGATGGCTCGAATCTCAAGGTACAGAGCTGGAGCAGATCAATTAAGGTTTGTAATCCAGAGAGACAAAGACTGAACAAATTGGAACATTGTTGATATTGCTTGTGAACAGATGTTTTGGTACAGTATGGGACAGAGTATTTACAAAGATGCAAAGAATCTTATATTTCCATTGCAGTCTATAAATTTACCGGATGACACAGTTTGCATTGGATAAATCATCCTTATGTTCACAAAGATGTGCAGATGTGCAAAATGAAGTTAAATACCGCAGTTTGTAAGCTGCACCAGGCAACAGCAGCATCACACGTACTATATAATCAAAAAGTAGTTCAATATTTTCTTTTGTTTGAAAAAAAATGTGAATTCAATTTTAGTAGGAATGTGCAGTTGGGTCTAATAACAGCATTATTTCCCAGCTCTTTAATGTTAACAAATCCTCTGTAAATTGCTCTCAATAGGTCAAGTCATACCCTGTTTTATAATGACAGGAAGGCTTTTCTTTCTTAACACACTATTGATTGTTTTGCATCTGAGATGCAGCAGTTCTTGTCCTGTTCTTTTATGGTTGTGAGGTTGACTTCTAAAAAGGTTCATCTTTTAAACCAATCAAAAGATAATTGCTGTTGGTGAGGAGAGTGTGCAGATTAAAGATGTTGGCTGGAATTTTCTGGGCCGTTCACGCCAGCAGGATTTTCTGGTCCCGTTGCAGCGAATGGAGATTTAGCTGAGCACCAAATTCTCCATCCTCACATGCAGCAGGGTGTGAATGGCCATAAAATTCTGGCCATTGTAAATAACCCCTGTTCACTGTATGGGTTTGGGGGGGGTGATGAGGTAAAGTCGGATGTTGTCATGTACATCTGGAACCTGACAGCATGTTTCTAAGGGGCAGTCCACAGATAACGAAAAGAAGATCAAAGATAGATCTTTGGGGGGAGCAGGTCTCAGGTGTCATACTTCACTGTTAGGTGTCTGAAAGTATTAAAAAGAACTCAGTCATTTTATGTTTTTCTTCCTGAGCACTCTATGTATACTCACACCAGCTTTCATGTTACAGTAAATTCAGACTGAGGAACAGTGGAGGTTAAGATTCATCAGGCTGCTTTAGAGTATTGGCACATGCTGTAGTTTGATCTACAGGTGAATTCCAGGATAAGCACAGCACCACTGACAGTTGTTAAAGCAGTGTCACTGTCAATTCTTGTGCTTCAGGCTCATTCCAGGTGGTCACAAGAGACACAGTAACTTTCAATCAGTTAGTAATGCACAGATGTTTCAAACAGATGACAAATGCATTGTTTTTCCAGAAATAGCAACTTTACACTTTCCCCATGGACAATCAACTTGAAACAACTTGCACTTATGTCAGATCTTTGTCTCCTAAGGATCTCCCAAAGTGCTTGCAGCCCCAGTAATGTTCTGTTGAAGTGCATTTTATCAAAATACAGGATTCCCTGAAGTCCAGAACAGTAATGATGGCATTTGTGTAGCCCTCTGTATTCCTGTACACAATTAATATTCATGAAACGTAAGAGTTGCCATCAATATGCAGCATGTCTGTGACTAGTTCCATGAGGTCAAGCAGCTGAATTTCATTTCCCATAATGCAGTCTTGACATTTTTATTTTTAAAAGTATCCACTGTGCCTCCACTACTTGACACAGAAAAAACAGTGCAAGGTCGGCTCCTAGGAGATGAAAGCTATCTTCTGCAACCAGCGCTTGAGACAATTCTACAACAGCTCTGTGCAACTGCAAAGCAAGTGCACAAAGAGATTTATGCATGCGCCAGTGTTATTGCCAAGTACTCAAAGGCTCACTGAAAAATGCATACAACTTGTGGGCTCCGTTCAGTATGTCTTACAGTAAGCCCCAGCCAAAATCTCTTGTATCATCATACTTTGTTCTAGTGTACAATTTGCTGTCTGAAATGGCATCAAAATAGAACAATCACAAGAGGAAGGGAATGATGAGCAGCAAGGAAATGACTAAGGTGAAATGCTGAAGGCTAAAAATCCAACTTCTTCCCAATCTTTGAGTTGATAGAGCCTTCTCATAACTACCTCAAGGAGAGCTCCCTACATCTTCACCATGTCCCCATGCTACAAGTACAAGATTTCATAAGATGTTATACTTTGGACTGTTGCTTTCAATTTAAGGTAATACAGGACACTCTGGGGGGAAAAAAGTGAGAGTGTGAAGTTGTATTGTGCTTTGCCAGGCAACAGGCTAGGTGTTGGTTACAATGGGAAATGACTTACTGAAACCCAAGTGCCCTATTTCACACCTGCACACAGAGAAAGAGAGAGAGAGGGACAATTATCCTTGCTTTGGCACAGACTTAGTAGTCAATTGGACTTTAAAAAAGCTAGACAGAGAGGAAGTCACAGAGTCAGAACCACAGCTTTTACAGTTAGCAGAGGGAAAATGGCTACTTTTCCCTCTATTAATTTCGAGACAGAATGCACTAGGAAGACTTTCCCTGGCTGCAGAGATAGACCATGTGGAAATTTAAGAACCCTAAAAGATTTGTCCGGGTGTGGTTGGGGGAAGGAATCACTAGAGTGAGATGTTTTGCATGAGTTTGGCTTTGGGTTTCTTGGAAGAATAAGGAAATTGACCTTTAATGTTCATTAAGCATTTTGACTAAGTAAAATGGGAAAAGGGAGCCTCTTGGAAGCTGACTACCTTTGAACCGGTTCCTGTAAAGACTGCAACTCCGTAAACTGCATGCTGCCATGTAAAAATGTTCTGGGATTTTTGAATATGCTAAACACTAATCAGGATTTTTTTCTGTAGTTTAAAATATTATTTGCCTACTAAGTAGCGCTTAGTTAATGCTAACTTGAGTTTGCTTCTTGCAGCAAAAGTCTTTCTTGCAATGTGATTCCTTTAAGTTGGTCACTGGGAATTCAATTTTTTTAAAGTTATCCAGCTCTATGAGCATCATGACACTCAGTAAATGCAGTGATACTTACCACTGATCTGCCAAAGATGGCATTCCTATCACATGCTGAAATATTAGAATTTTGCAAGTTTCTATGAGATCCCCTCTCACTTTTCTAAACTCCAATGGATATAATCCTAATAATAATTTGCCTTCACTTCCATAAGTGTCAATTTTAACTAAAGGTCTATCAGGGTGGGGGTGGGGGGGTGCTTTATCAAATGCCTTCTGGAAGTCCATTTAAGTAACATCCATAAACATTCCTCCACCCTTTAATTCAGTCACATTGTCAAACAAGTTAATCAAATTTGTCAGGTAGGACCTACCCTCTACAAAATCCATGCTGGTTCTATCTGACCAGTTGATTTTTTTTTAAAGGTATTCAGTCATCCTATCCTCTTAGACTCTAGGAGACAACAAATGTTAAACTAACTGGCCTTGAGTTCCTGCTTTTGCTCTGTCATATTTCTGAAATAATGGTAAAACATGGAATTTTGCAGTCTAAAGGAAAAGTTCTTGAATTGCAAAACCTGTTAGATCCCAGTTAAAGTACCAGAAATTATTTCAATTTTTCTGACTTGAAATCTCTGGCTTTCTCTTCAATGTTGTCAATTCCTCCACTGCTGCATCTTGAGTTGCTTTGTTGAGCCCTTGTCATTGATTCAGTGATCATTTCCATGGTATGTCTGACATGCCGATCTCTTCCTCCACTCTAAATGCTGATGTCAAAATAATCAGTCAAATGCTCACCATTCCAACTTGATTTTCAAGTTTGCTGATACCACCGTAGTGGTCGGAACTCAAACAATGACGAGACAGAATATAGAAAAGAGGTAGAAAATCTGGTGAACTGGTGCGATGGCAATAATCTCTCCCTCAATGTCAACGAAACAAAGGAGATCAACATCAACTTCAAGAAGCGTAGTGGAGAACATGCCCTTGTCTACATCATTGGGAGCAAAGTAAAAATGGTTAAAAGCTTCAAGCCTTTAGGTGTCCAGGTCACCTACAAATTCCTGGTCCCTCTATGCCAATGTTATAGTTAAGAAAGCCCATCAACACCTCTACTTTCTCAGAAGACTGAGGAAATTTGGCATGTCAGCACCTCACCAACTTTTGCACATGCACTATAGGAAGCATTCTTTCTGGTTGTACCATAGCTTGGTGTGGCTCCTGCTCTGCCCAAGACAGCAAGAAACTACAAAGTGTCGTGGATGAAGGCCAGTCCATCTTACAAACCAGCCATCCATCCATTGACTTTTGTCTACATTTCCCATTGCTTTGGAAAAGCAGCCAGCATAATTAAGGACCCCACGCACCTTCTTGCCTCAGGGTAAAAATACAAAAGTCTGAGGTCGCACACCAACCAACTCGAGAACAGCTTCTTCCCTGCTGCTGTCAGATTTTTGAATGGACTTACCTTGCATTAAGTTGATCTTTCTGTACACCCAAGCTATGACTGTAACACTACATTCTGCACTGTCTCCTTTCCTTCTCTCTGAATGGTATGCTTTGTCTGTACAACACACAAGAAACGATATTTTTCACCATATACCAGTACATGTGACAATAATAAATTAAATTTTGTTATTTTCATTGACAACATCACCATTGTCAGTTTGCAAGGTGTCCAGTATGTTTATGACCATTTTCCAAATTTTAATCTGTCATCAAACATAATTGCAAAAACTTTGAATTAATTTAAACATTTTTGTAAATTCTTTTCCTGAATCTCTTTTTGTAGCTCTTAATGTCGATTCTGCAATGTTTTATTGTTCTTTACATTGTTCCCATTCACAGGATCTGTACTATTTGTTGAATTTTCATGTGCATTTTCTTGTTTTATGTTATCTCTTCCCTCTTGTCTATTGCTGTCTGTTTTGGCAAGTAGATCTCTTACCTGTCAGATGTATAAATTGGCTCTGTATCACATTTTATTATTTTTAAAAAAAATTCCAATTGTCTGATTGTTTTTCTCATTAGTGGATTTGTGCAGTTTGGTTTGATCAGATTGTGCCTCATCTCATTGATATCCTTACCTAAATCTAGAATTTTAAGAGCAGTTTTATTTTTCCTACTTAAAGCAGTATTGCACTTGATCATATTATGACAGCTCTTTGATAAGTGTTTATTTATTGTTCAGCTGTTGATTCGATCTCACTTATTATTAATGATGCTATGGTGCTTTTCCAGTGGAGACCCTATCTGAATATTTTAAGGTGGCAACTGTTTAGTTGGACTTTCCAGGAGCCATCTTGATCTTTGTATGTGTTGGTTTGTTGAGCATCATGTTACATCAATGGAGTTCTTTTGGATTGCTGTTTCAGTTTTCTTTGTAATCTAGTAGACCGTCTACCCAAATGATTTCTCTCTCCCGCAGTTCACACAGCTGGTGAGGTTGTACCCTGACCCATGGCACTGTACTTTCTTTATTTTCTAATAATTAATTTGGTATTTGTCACCGAGACACTCCCATGCCACACTGGGCTAACAGGGAGCTTAACATAAATGGTGAGTTGTTGATTGAAATTTGATTCCATGTCATAGAATAATAGATTCCCTACAGTGCAGAAGGAGGCCATTCACCGGCCATGACAACAATCCCACCTGGGCCCTGCTAATCCCCCTGACACTGAGGGGCAATTTTGCATGGCCAATTAACCTAACCCGAATATCTTTTGACCGTGGGAGGAAACCCATGGAGACATGATGAGAATGTGCAAACTCCACGCATACAGTCACCCAAGGCCAGAATTGAACCTGAGAGAAATCATTCGGGTAGATGGTGCCGTGAGGCAGCACTGCTAACCACTGTGCTGCCCCTTTGCATTAATCTGTCAAGTTGATTAATGGAAATGGTACCATAGGGTGGCATAGAGGATCGCCCTTATTGCTAGCTCCTGTGTAGCACCACCTCCACCTTAGCAGCCAAAAAATATGGTCAGTGGCTAGGATGCTAAGTCATATTGCTCCATACCTGTGATGCATTGGGAAGTTTTGAGGTGCAGGAGATGTAAGAAAATGGGTTAGCTGTAAAGTTTCTAAATCTATCATTATGTTGTTATCCTATGTATTAATCATTTTAATCCCCAAACATCAGTAAAACTGTACACATTAAGTGAAAAATACCAGTAGGGACTTTGTTTTGAGCCATGTGGTATTTTGCAACATTAACCTTTAGCGGAGCTAGACTTTCATTTTGCAACAGTTTAATTAAGAAATAAAGAATAAAAATCTAAAGAAAATGCAGGAGCAGAGGGACTTGGGTGTATTTGTGAATTGTCGTTGAAGTTGGCAGGACAGGTTGAGAAAGCAGTGATTTATTAGGAGTTTAGATGACAGTTTGCTGCTTTAGCACTGAGATTTCGGACCAGTTCCTGTCATTTCTTCTAAAGTTGTTGCTTTGTTATCTTTTGTTTTGAGGACTGTTTTGTTCTGTCAACTCTCTTACAGCATTCCTCCCAAGTGCAGATTTCAGGGCAGCGCCACCTGCATTTCAGTAGTTGAGGATTGTGTACTCTGTTTGGTGGACTTCCTCCTTGGAGGAGGAGGAAAGGGAGAGGAGGCCAGGCATCCAAAGGCAGTGTTGCAGGGAGAAGCCTGTAGGAGGCGAGGCATAGACACAAGGAATGTAGGGCCTGCAGGGAGAGCAAGGCAGATCAATCCACAGAAGGTGCCACTGTCCTGTTGCCAAATCCAGCTACTTCAGCTTAGAGTTCAGTGCCGCAGGAGGGTCTGCCTTCCTAGCGACACCGTGACATCAATATGCTAAATGATTGGGCAGGAGATTGCCTCCAAAGCTGTGGGTGGAATGCCAATGCCAGTGACTCAGGTCACAGTAACCCTCAGTTTCTTTGTTCCAGATCTTTCCAGGTATCAGTGGGAGAGTATTCTAACAATCTGTCAACAGTTGCGTCAAGTGTGTCACTGATGCTGTGTTCAGTTCATCCATTACCTGAAGGATGAAGCTAGTCAGGCTGCCAGTGGCTTTGCAGCAATTGCTGGGTTTGCCCACGTTCAGAGTGCCATAGAATGTACTTGTGTGGTCACCAAGGTGACAACAATTCAGCCGAGAAAGATGTGAAGGTTTAAGGTGCAAAAAAATTTAACACATTAATTCTGAGGATGAGACTTCAGTTCTGTGGATAGATTGGCAAAGCTGGAGCTCTTCTCTTTGGAGAAGAAAGTTTGAGAGGAGATTTGTGAAATGCGTTCAAAATCATGAGGAGTCTGGACAGAGAAAATGAAGAGAAACTGTTCGTATTGGCGGGAGATTACCAAAAGAAATGGGAAATATGAGGATAAGCCTTTGTTCAACAAATGGTTTGGATCAGAAATGTAGCGCCTCAGGAGGGTTATGTGGGACATAAACACCAACATAGATGAGATGGGCCAGAAGTCCTGTTTCTGTGCTGTACATTCCATGTAGAGCTGCCAGCAGGGGATGCAAGAATTGCACTGTGTTTCACATCCTCAGGCCATCACAGCCAATAAATTAATGCGAGTCACTCACTCTTCCTACCCTCATCAACGCCCTCTCTTACCTCCATCTTCATACCGCGCCCCCCAGCCCAGCGCCCACCCTTTCCTCTGGCCGCCCCCCCTTTCCTCCGACCCCCCCTCCCCTCCTCATAGAGTCATAGAAGTTAGAGCATGGAAATAGGCCCTTCGGCCCAATTTTTCCATGCCACCCTTTTTGTTTTGCACCCCTTAGCTAGTCCCCTTTGGCCTATATCAATTGATAGCCATCTTACCCTTGTAACTGTCTGTTATGGTGGAATTAAAAGTGATGAACACAAAATGGTTACCTGGGAAGGGACATTAAGAGGCACTGGCTTTAGGCACAGACAATTACACAAAAGCTTAAACCTGAGGTAGCTGCAGGAAGCCGGTCAGAGCTTGACACACTCTAGATAAGAGCAAACCTAGAACAATGGGTCTGATAATAAGGTCAGCCACAGATAGGGACATAAATGTACCAAGATCAGCCACTGAATGTATAGATCGAAACCAGTCATTGATAGAAGACATAACTGCATAAATGTATCCATTCAATGAACAATGGTATGTTAACTGTCCATGTCCGTACCTGTCTGCTTGTAACGATGTGTTAACTGTCGATGTCTATATGTGACTATTCGACTTGTAACGATGTGTCAACAGCCAATGTCCATACTGCCTATTGTCTAAAAGGTATAAGAATGATCAACTACCATTGTGTAGTTGGGAAGATAGCTGCCAAGTACTGGGGAGTACCAGTGCTTTCTCCCAAAGCTTTGTTTGAAATAAAACTGTATTGTTGAAACCTCCAAGTCTGACTCTGAAGCAGTAAGTCCTGTCCTAATTTGATCTACCAAAATGCATCACCTTGCATTTATCTAAACTAAACTCCATCTGCCATTTGTCAACCCACTGGCCCAATTGATCAAGATCCCATTGCAATCCAAGATAATCATCTTTACTGTACACAATGTCACCAATCGTCTACAAACTTATTAACCATGCCCCCTAAATTCTCATCCAAATCATTAATATAAATGACAAAATAACAGTGGACGCAGCACCGATCCCTGAGATACACCGCTGGTCACAGGTCTCCTGCAACCACCCTCTGGCTTCTGTCATCAAGTCAACTTCGTATCCATTTAGCTACCTCACTTTGGATCCCGTGGGATTGAACCTTATGCAACAACCTATCATGCGGTACCTTGTCAAAGGCCTTGCTAAAATCCATGTAGACAACATCAACTGTACTGTTCGCCACACTTGCGCAAGGATATTTTGGCCTTGGAGGGAGTGCAGAGGAGGTTCACTAGGCTGATACCAGAGATGAGGGGGTTAGACTATGAAGAGAGACTGAATAGACTGGGTCTGTACTCGTTGGAGTTTAGAAGGATGAGGGGGGTTCTTATAGAGACATATAAGATAATGAAAGGGATGGATAGGGTAGAAGTAGAGAGATTCTTCCCGCTTGGAAAGGATAGCAGGACTAGAGGGCACAGCCTCAAGATAAAGGGGGGGCAATTTAGATCGGAGTTGAGGAGGAACTTCTTCACTCAAAGGGTGGTGAATCTCTGGAATTCTCTGCCCATTGAAGTGGTGGAGGCTACCTCGCTAAATATATTTAAGTCATGGGTAGATAGGTTTTTGACAGACGGGAATTAAGGGTTATGGGGAGAAAGTGGGAAAGTGGAACTGATCCACTTCAGATCAGCCATGATCTTATTGAATGGCGGGGCAGGATCGAAGGGCTAGATGGCCTACTCCTGCTCCTATTTCTTATGTTCTTATGTACTGCCCTCATCTGCCTTCTTCATTACCCCTTCAAAAATTAAATTAAATTTACGAGACATGATTTTCCACTCACAAAGCCATGTTGACTGTCCCTAATTCGGCCTTGTGTCTCTAAATGCCTGTAGATCCTATCTCTCAAAATACCTTCCAACAATTTACCCACCACAGATGTGAGGTTCACCAGCCTGTAGTTCCCACGCTTTTCCCTGAAGCCCTTTTTAAACAAAGGCACAACATTTGCTACCCTCCAATCTTCAGGCACCTCACCTGTGACTATCGATGATTCAAATATCTCGGCTAGGGGATCTGCAACTTTCTCCCTAGCCTGCCACAGAGTCCTGGAATACACCATCAGGTTCCAGGGATTTATTTACCTTGATGCATTTTAAGACTTCCAGCACTATTTATTTCCCCAAGTTCCCTAACATCCCCATGCTTTTCTCAACATTAAATACTGATGAGAAATATTAATTTCGGATCTCACCCATCGCTTGTGGATCTGCACATAGGTGACCTTGTTGATCCTTAAGAGGCCCTACTCTCTCTCCCTAATTACCCTTTTTTGCTTCTCCTAGTTACTGTTTTCTGCATCGCCCCACCCCGCGCCCCCCTGCCCCCTCCAGCACTTTTTTTGTTTCACTCCCTCAAATTCTATCTCTTTCCTTCTCCCCCACACCCATTCAATTTCTCTCTTTCACAGCCCCCAGTCACTCCCATACTCAAACACCCATTAGGGTTCGCTGCTTCCCTGTACTTACGCTCCAGCTGCCTCATACTCCTAGCCCTGAAACCTACCTTCAGTACTTACCCTGGCACTGTTTGCTGCTCGATAAATCTCAGGCCGGTTCCTCTCTGGTTTGTTGGTGAGTCTTTCAGCAGCAAATGAAGGGAGAAAGCAGCCTGTGGGTGGATCTGAGCAGTTTTGCAGCATGTTCCAAACATCAGTCACTCAAATGTCCGGCTTTGATGGCTACACCGAGTTTATAAGTCTGCTCAAGCTTGGTGGTGCTCCAGTGTGCTCTCAGCAGCAGAAGCACTACTCCTCCAAACTCATTCTTGCATTTTCAATCTTCCATTCTCTTCATTCTTGCCGAGCACACCCTATCCTCCTCCTCCTTTGGTTTTGCAAATAAATCTAACCCTTTTGTTGGTTCAGTTGTTCCTCTTCTTTTAACGTTCCTACCCTTTATAATCTTCTGCTACCATTATTGCAGTCATAATCATACTGTATCATAAATTCACAGGGTTCGGGGAATAGGGCCCTGGATGGGATTGTGGTCAGTGCAGACTCGATGGGCTGAATGGCCGCCTCTTGTTCTGTCTGGATTCTATGATTATGAATGTGCTCCTGTTTCTGCAGGAACGAATTAAGCAAACCATTTGAGTGAGTCTCGAACCATTTAAGCAGGATCTGAACAACATCAGTATTGAAAAATGTAAGCATTTGTTTTGCCATAAGCTGGTCCAGAATAGCTTGTTATTTATTTTACAGCAGTTGACAAGAGTTTTGTCAGCTCATCAATTCCTTTCAGCTTTTGATTTATTCGGAGCCACCTGGATATAAAATCAAGAGATTCGTAGATGATATTGATTTATCTGACAGCAAGGCGTTTGCTAGAAATCTGAACATTAAGTTGCTGTGTCAGCAATTCATTAAAAATTTCAAAGCATGTTATGAATCAACGAATTCATCCATATGAGCGATTGCTGCTAATTCAGGAAACAGGTGAATGCAAAGTTCATTTCAACTGGGTATATTGGATCTTGATGTTTGACATCTGTTCAAAGTGAATGCCAGCTCACTCAGATCCTTGGAGAGAATTCTGCAGATGGATTTTGATAGGCAAGCAAGTGATAAAATTGAGGAATTCTAATACATTAGCTGTTACTATTCAGACATGGACACTGATACCCAGAATCGTACCTAAATAAACTTGACGTGAAGCACCAGCTATCTCTCCTCTCCAGCCAACTGGTGCTGACAGAATGAAGGCTCACTTACAAAAAATGATTGTTAATTCGTAGCAAAATGTATGTACGAAATGGTGGGGCGTTAAGTCAATATGACAAAAGTTCAGCTGATTTCTCTGGAAGCAGGAAGTCCCATGCCCTGTGTACTTTCTTTATTGAAACCCTTTTGCAGATTTTTAACTGACTGACGAGGCCCGGAAGCAATGGGTGCACAAGGTGCAAAACCCTATGCATCAAGCCCTCAGGTTCAATTCACATCTTTTACTTTACCAGCAGCACTGTGTCTCTCTCAAGTAGCCACCTTATGCCTCAATGTGCTCACACGCTAGTATGTCCGCCCAAGTACGAGCACTCCGCTACGGGACAATGCTCCAGAATATGAAACCCGATTGCCTTAGAGCGAGGGGCTGAAATATGAGGCCGTTTGTTTTGACAATATGCATCCAAAATGATGTAGTTCATCCTTGGCCACACACTCGCTCACCTGTACAGGTGCTGGCCCACTAAAGGACTATGGACACATGGGCACACGCAGACGCACAAAGACCCACAGACACACGGACACAAGCACAGACACACCGATACAGACAAGGTTTGGACATAGATATTCGGGCATATGCTAACATGGATCCACACATACACAAACATAATTAAAAGTCTGAAGCCCAAAGTAACATCAATAAAGGGAACTTTCTTCCATTCATTGTGCAAAATAAAATCATAAACTATTTCTTTCTGAATGTCTTTTACAAATACCCTGTGCATCTGACACAAACATATTCCTGCAGGAATGTGTAAATGGACCATTTTTAATCAGAAGCACCATGTCAGTTTTTGCTCCTTATTGTTGATTAAAAATAAATATAAATAATAAATGGACTTCCTGTGAGGGTCTTTAGCCAGATACAAACCGTGAAGCTGTTTTCCTTCAATGGATACCTTAATCATTGGCCCCAGTCATGCCAGTAATCAACTATAAAATCTGAAAAACTGTTTGTAGCAGGCTGGTGTGCCACAGCCTGCAATGTTTATGGAGAGGAAGTAGCTTAAAGAAAAATTATAAATTTGCATACCTTCATCACCAGTAATATTTATAAATGATGGAAGTTTTTTTTTAACAGTACCATAATATCTTAAGACACAGTCACTATTTGTAGTGTCAGGTTCATAGCCTAAGTCAGTGATTTTAAGTGGAAGTAACTTTCAAAATGAACATTGCATCTTCTGACTTCAATGCATCATTTCATTCTCCACATAGCTAGCCTGAATCTTCACTCGTAGTTTCCTGTCTTTAATGTGTGGTGGTTCAGATGCATTTTCACATGGTGCTACAGATACTGTATACATAACTTCTCAGCCATCAAGGGAAGCTTTGTGCCTGACACCGTATACACAGGATTTGCTCAGATGAGGAGGATCGTGACAGACACCTCCAGACCCTGAAAGATGCCCTCGTAAGAACAGGATATGGTGCTCGACTCATAGATCGGCAGTTCCGATGCGCCACAGTGAAAAACCGCACCGATCTCCTCAGAAGACAAACACGGGACACAGTGGACAGAGTTCCCTTCGTCGTCCAGTACTTCCCCGGAGCGGAGAAGCTACGACATCTTCTCCGGAGTCTTCAACATATCATTGATGAAGACGAACATCTCGCCAGGGCCATCCCCACACCCCCACTTCTTGCTTTCAGACAACCACACAACCTCAAACAGACCATTGTTCGCAGCAAACTACCCAGCCTTCAGGAGAACAGTGACCACAATACCACACAACCCTGCCACAGCAACCTCTGCAAGACATGCCGGATCATCGACATGGATACCATCATCACACGTGAGAATACCATCCACCAGGTACATGGTAAATACTCTTGCAACTCGGCCAACATTGTCTACCTGATACGTTGCAAGAAAGGATGTCCCGAAGCATGGTACATTGGGGAGACCATGCAGACGCTACGACAACGGATGAATGAACATCGCTCGACAGTCACCAGGCAAGACTGTTCCCTTCCTGTTGGCGAACACTTCAGTGGTCACGGGCATTCAGCCTCTGACCTTCGGGTAAGCATTCTCCAAGGCGGCCTTCACAACACACGACAGCGCAGAGTCGCTGAGCAGAGACTGATAGCCAAGTTCCGCACACATGAGGACGGTCTCAACAGGGATCTTGGGTTCATGTCGCACTATCTGTAACCCCCGTGACTTGCCTGGGTTTGCAAAACCTCACTTACTGTACTGTCTGGAGACAATACACATCTCTTTAAACTGTGATCAGTGCTCCTACCACTCACATTGTCAGCCACTTCAGGTCTTGAACAGCAGGTTAGGTGTAAGGATTCGCATTTTAATCAGTAATCTCTAAACTGTCTGTGCTTTATATGCTCTGTCTGAGGCCAGAACTCTCCATTCACCTGACGAAGGGGGTAACCCCGAAAGCTTGTGAGAATATTATCAAATAAATAGGTTGGACTAAAACCTGGTGTTGTCAGACTTTTTACTGTGCAGTCAGGCATTTCACTATTGTTTCCCATCTGTCACTGTAGAACAATGCACATCTCCCATCTATACATCTTCCCACCTGTCACTTTACAGTGAGGCGAATGTACTCTCGGTCAAACTCATTCTGGAACCTACAGCAAATGTGAAGGCCAGCCAACCATGGATGAGAAAATTCAGATCACTGAATGAAAGTCTAAAACTCTACGCAGATGGAATATAACCAAAAATCATCAACTAAATGAGTCAGGAAATAAGTTCTGTTGATTATTTTTAGGAGTTCTGTCAGAACAGGAATTATGAATATGTATGGACTATGAAGTGCTTGTGTGTACAAATGGAGTCAGAAATTATGAAGAAAATTATACACTACTCAGTCTGACACTTGCTGTTGAGAAAATCCTCAAAGGCATACAGCCCATTTGGAGTACTCAACGTGGATGAAGGATTCATAGGTTATTCCTCACAAATCACAAGGAGTCATAATTGAAATGAGGAAGGCAATTCATTCTGAATCAGCTCATCCATTCAGAAAGTTCCTGAAATCTGTCATCATAGTATTTGTAATTGTTTTAAATTTCCATTGAGAGCCTGTCAATTCTTGATATACAGGTTTACCTTTGATTTCCACTTTATTACCTTGAAGTCAATTCCAATTTTCACTCATTCTTTATATTGACATGCACAGTTAAGACATTTCTTCTTGATAACTTCAGCATGAATTGCATTCAGTATATAATTTTTTGGAACTGATTTTCTTTAAAAAATGGACACTAAGCAGGCTACTAAAATGGTTACCAAGATCGTGATTTTTTTTTTTCAATTTCTGCACAGACATAGGATTAATTCTGGAAAGTTCTCAAATACAAATAATCTTCTTTATTTAAACCCACAAAGTTTTGCTACTGTTATTTAAATTGACTGCACACAATTAAAAAATACACACCTTTCCTTTTCAAAAACACACTGATTATGAATAGTAAGGGAAAGGGTACAAAGATCTCAGTTTTCTTGGCTCTGACCATAATGGCATGGAGAACTATTAGATATTAGCCCTAGATTTACTTTAGCTGATTGAAACCTGCCTCCATGACGAATGAATGAAGATATGCCCACGCTTCTAACAATTCATGAATTGGCTTGCTCTTGAACATGTTTTATCATTGTTGGGAATTGTGTGCATATCCAGCACCCAACATGAAATTTTTGATTTGATTTATTATTGTCACATCTATTAGCATACAGTGAAAAGTATTGTTTCTTGCTTGCAATACAGACAAAGCATACTGTTCATAGAGAAGGAAATGAGAGTGCAGAAAGTACAGTGTTACAGTCATAGCTAGTGTGTAGAGAAAGATCAACTTAATGCAAGGTAGGTCCAATCAAAAATCTGGTAGCAGCAGGGAAGAAGCTGTTCTTGAGTCAGTTGGTACATGACCTCAGACTTTTGTATCTTTTTCCCAATGGGAAAGGTGGAAGAGAGAATGTTCGAGGTGCGTGGGGTCCTTAAGCGTGAAATGTAGACAGAGTTATCGAGTGGGAAGCTGGTTTAAGTGATGGACTGGGTTTCATCCACGATTCTTTGTTAAATATGTCTATTTTATTATGATGTTGGACTGAGCAGGAGCCAGATCAAGCTGAACCTGTCTCAAGACATGAGAAAACTCAGGAAAATATCGGTTCACTGAGTCCAACCATGAAGGAGAATGGGAAAAAAGGGTGTGATATTTCAACACATCAAACCCATTCTGTAAAAACCCAAACAAATCTGGAATGAGATAAGTCTCCCTGGCCCAGTAGATCTTTTCCTTTCATGTTCTATATGCTGGGCTGGCATTTTATTTCAATTGTGGTCAAGATGTTGAAACCAAAAAATGTGAACATTATTTTTACAGTCAAGTCAGGTCTGTGTCATTAGTTCTCCAGCTGAAGAAAGGATGAAAGATCAGTAAATTCTTGTTGAATTTCAGGATCCCTGATTATGTTGTGGAAATATATCACTGGTATAGCAATGCAAATAGTTAGTAAATAGTTATGAAGCTGCAGTTTGTAATGAGCATTGTGTTTCTTGCACATGCTCATCAACTGATTTAATTTAAAAAATATATAACTATATATATATATAAGTTGCAAGTTGAAAATATGTTATTAATGCAGTACATCTTTTCTCAGCATTGCCCAAAGTGGGCATACAGCAAACATGTGTATTCAGATCACAGGTTACGTAACTAGTACAGGAATGTAGATTTCTCCTTTATAATTGTCAAATAATTACCAATAAATGTAAAATTTTCACGGAGTACCAGATGTCATGCAGCTCTCTGATAAGTATGACCTTCACATTGTACTAAAACTAATAAATAAATACTTTGTTCAGGGAGCGGGTTTATGGGGCGTATAGGAGGAGAGAATTGCTCATAGTAAGAGTGCCAGTAATCTTCTTGAGTTTTGCTCGGCAGTGATATGTGCCTGGAAACGCAAGGAATATGGTTCAGGATAGTCCATATGGGGACTAATGACCTAGAAAGGAAAGAGTCCTGCAATCTGTGTTTCAAGAGCTATAGTGGAAGTTAAAAAGGAAGCCACGACATTAGTGAACTTTCAATTATTCAATATCAAAACAGAAGGATAACATAGATTAATATGTGGCCAGAGAGATAGTACAAGGGATGCCTTCAGATTCCAAGGGCGTTGAGTCCAACTCTGGACTAGACTGGTTGAAAGGTTGCACCTTGACGGAGCTGGGACAGTATCCTCACTGAAAGATTAACCAGTATTATGGCGGAGAATTAATTAGCAAAGGGACCAACACCAGGATAAAAGAGAAGAGGAGAAACAAGATGCACAGAAGTAAGGAGAAGCAAAGAGCACTAGAATAACATATAGCTCATGGATAAAACATGGGGCAAAATGAAGCAATCTAAAATAGATTTGAATTTGTGTACAGAAATAAATAAGGTTGATGAACGACAAGCACATGATGCCACATGGAACTGTGATGTAGTTAACAGAGATGTGGCTTAAAAAAGTTGAAATTTGGAATCTTAATCTTTCTGTCTACTAGGTAGTCAGGAGATATAAGGAAAATAAAAGGCAGCAAATGAGGGTTGGGAGCGTTGCAGTATTGATCAAAGAAATTATTGTAGCACTGTAACTGTTGCAAGGTCAAATGCAGAGTCCATCTAATTAGAGTTAATAATAGAATCATAGAATGGCTACAGCACAAGATGAGGCTATTTGGCACATCGTATCTATGCTGACTCTCTATAATGCCACTCACTTAGTCCCATTTCCTTGCTTTGTCCCTGTACACCTGGTAAATTATTTCTTTTCAGATAGTGATCCAATTCTCTTTTGAAAGCCATGAGTGGATCTGCATTGACCATACACTCAGCCAGCACATTCCAGATCCTAACCACTGGCTGAGTGTCGGTGATACTTGTAGAGTCAGTCAGCTTAAATTGGTACCCTCTGGTTCTTGAT
This sequence comes from Carcharhinus amblyrhynchos, assembly GCF_965287045.1. Taxonomy (NCBI): domain Eukaryota; kingdom Metazoa; phylum Chordata; class Chondrichthyes; order Carcharhiniformes; family Carcharhinidae; genus Carcharhinus; species Carcharhinus amblyrhynchos. Next base: position 30,366,718 of record NC_137330.1, read on the forward strand.
CCTTCCACCAAAGGGAAAAGTTTCTTCCTATCTACTCTGTCCAGCCCCTCATGATCTTGAACATCTCTATCAAATCTCCTCCAAACCATGTCTTCCCCAGGAGTTAGCCTCAATATTTATAATCTACCCACCTAATTAAAGTTCCTCAACCCTGGAACCATTCTAGTGAATGTCTTCTGCATCCTCACTAAGGCCTTTACAATCTTCCTATCAAAGTGAGGTTACCAAAATACTCCCATTGGAAGTGAACCAGGATTTTAGGCAGTTTTATTAGGACTTTTTTGCTTTTGTACTATCATACATATAACATGGAGGATCCATTATGGTGTGTTAAACCCCTCTACCACATTCAATAATTTGTGCACATATACTCTCTATTCTCTCTACTCCTGTTCTCCCTTTAGAGAGGCACTCATTATTTTATATTGTTTCTCCTCACTCTCACTTCACACTTTTCTGTTTTAAATTTCACTTGCTAATAGAAAGCCCAAATTAGACAGACTCTCCATATCCTTTTGAAATTTAACAATATCTTCCGTACAATTCACCATACTTCCAAGTTTTATGACATAGGCAAAGATGGAGTAAGAGAAGAGCTAACGCATTCACTGGCTGTATACTCTACACCTCCAAGTGGATAGAGAGAGTTCAAGGGGCAGGTAAATTACATAAAGATGCAAGAACTAAAGTGTAGTAGTAATGGGGCCATCACTTATCCTAATATAGAAGAGAACAGTAAAGGAATAAAGGATAAATGAGGTGTGGTGGGATTCCTGAAATGTGTACAAGAAAGCGTTCTTTTATTATACCATTTTAGCCTAACTATGAAAGCAGCATTGCTGGATCTGGTTCTGTGAAATTAAGTGGTGCAAATAGATTATATCTCAATGGGAGAGCATTCAGAAAAGGAGGATTGCACATCACCTGATATGGAGTCCCTGTGGAAAAGGAGAAAAAATGATGAAGTCTAAAATACTTTAACTAGAGAAGGGTTAACTTCAGTGAGTTGAAGAAGGTTCTTACTCCAGTGGATCAGAATCAAAATTTGATGGGTAAAACAGTAATTGAACAATGGAAGATCATCAACACGAGATGGTTCAAGTACCAAATGTTGTAATGGAATAAAAGCAGAATACTGTGGATCCTGGAAATCTGAAGTAAAACAGAAAATGCCGGACAAACTCAATAATATCGTAGTGAGAGGAAGAGTTAACATTTTGAGTCTGTGTGACTTCTTCAGAGCTGAAAAATAGTCATACAGTCTTGAAACTTTTACTCTGTTTCTCTCTCCACAGATGCTACCAGACTTACTGAACTTTTCCAGCTTTTTGGTTTTGATTTTAGACATAATCTCATAAGGGAAAGGAAGGGCATCCAAAGCAGAATCTACCTAGATAATGAAAGTGAGACAGAAAAAGGTAGCTAATGACCAGGGTAAGTTCCACAATACAGCAGAGAACCAAACTGAATATAGAGAATCACAGAACACTACAGTGCAGAAGAAGCCCTTTCAGCCCATCTAGTCTGTACTGACACATGAAATGCCCTGACCTGCTCACCCAATCCCATTTACCAGCACTTGGCCCATAGCTTTGAATGTTATGGCATGACAAGTACTCATCCAGGTACTTTTTAAAGGACATGAGACATCCCAGCCTCCGCCATACTCCCAGACAAGGCATTCCAGACTGTCATCACCCTCTGAGTAACATGAATGCAAAGAAAATTGCATAAAAAGGAATAAGAAATGCCACATATTAGGCGTAGTAAGATTAAAGCCCTTGTGGCTCAAAAGAGGGTGGCAGCATGGTCCTAAAAATGTTTAAGGGACAGAAAATAAAGAGTGGATAGAAGTATATAGCAGTGTTTCCCAGGGATGGTATGAGGACCATTGCTCTTTTTGATATCCAGTGTATTAAACTTTACAAGTGACATGTTTGGAAGTGTGATAAACAATGAGACAGCAAAGGATATAAACAGAAAAGTGAAATGGGCAGACAGCGGCAGATTAAATTTAATGCAAAAAAGTGTGAAGTGATAAATTTTGATAGGACAAAGAAGGAAAGGCAATATAAAGAAAATACTATAACCTTAGATGGAACTGAGAAATGCAGAGCTCTGTATACACCAATATTTGAAGGTTACAGGGCACAATGAGAAGGCTGTTTTACAAAAAAAATGGGCATCTTGGCTTAAAGAGGAATAGAGCAGCAAAACAAGGCGATACTGCTAAATTTGTACAAAGCATTGGTTTGGTCTCAGCCAGAGTATTGTGTTTAATTCTGGGCACCACACTTTTAAGAAGGATGCCAAGAGAGGGTGCAGAAGAGATTAATTAGAAAGTTACCAGCATTAACAGGCGTCAAATATGTGGAGAAGTGTGGTTATTCTTCGTGGAGCAGGGAAGATTAAGAGGTTATATGCAGGTGTTCAAAATCCTGAAATGTTTTGCTGGAATAAATAAGGAGGAATAGTTTCCAGTAAAAAACAGGTTGGAAACCAGAGGATACAAATTTAAGGTAATTGGCAAGGAAACCAGAGATAACATGAGTAAACAGTTTTTTATCACAACAAGATGTTGTGATCTGGAATGCAGTGCCTGAAATATTGCCAGAAACAGATTCAACAGTAACATTTAAAGGCAATTGCATAAATACTTCTTTAATAATTATTAAATGGGGAAAAAGAAACACTGCAGAAAAGCGGGGGAGTGGGGGTAATTGGGTTATTCTACTGAAAAGCCTGCAGAATGAGCTGCATGACCTTCTGAGTGCTATACAATTCTATGATTCTAATAACAAAGAAACATTTTTGAGGCGATGCTTATTAATATAGATTCTTATTTTAAAATGTTCCCAGATAAACAATCTGATACATCAAGCAATATAAGCACATTCTTAACATACTTTATGGTACACAGACAAAACTCAAGATATTATTACCTGGGGCTTTTGAGAGTGTGCTTGCCATAGAACCATAGAAAATTACAGCTCAGAGACAGGCCTTTTGGCCCTTCTTGTCTGTGCTGAACCATTTTTTGCCTAGTCCCACTGACCTGCACTTGGACCATATCCCCCCACCTCTCATCCATGTATCCGTCCAAGTTTTTCTTAAATGTTAAAAGTGACCCCGCATTTAGCATTTTATCTGGCAGCTCATTCCACACTCTCTGCATGAAGAAGCCCCCCTCTAATATTCCCTTTAAACTTTTCTCCTTTTATCCTTAACCCATGCCCTCTGGTTTTTTTCTCCCCTAGCTTCAGTGGAAAAAGCCTGCTTGCATTCACTCTATCTATACCCATCAAAATCTTATTGCCTTGGTGTAGATCAATGTTGCCTTTTATAATTCACATATTTATGGCCAGATTGATTTTTTTCAGTTGTAACAAGTTGACAGATTCATGGGGCTTGCCCTTACTCCAAACTAAAATTGGTTTTGGAGTTCAAATCAGAACATCTTAATAAAAAAAATACAGAGATTGCATTAAGATCTATGAAGCATTATTGTAACAACATTATTTAGAATGGATTACTTACTTTTCTGTGATTGGCAGCAAGAGACGAAGGTGCTTTAAAGCAGCAGCATTGTATTTTATTTGAGGAAATAATTTAAACCTAGATGTAGTTTTCTTTGTTGCAATAAAGTGCTATTTTAGACTATGGCGTCTTCAAGTAGTCAGCCTCAAAGGTATTTTGGCCAATTGCTCTTGCTCTATTGCACCTGTGACCTGTTTCACTTATCAGCAAGTAACCGCTGTCTGTGATGGATTTGGAAGGGTGGGGTTTGCCACAGTGACATTCCTGCTACTGCGCTGAAACTTTGACTATTTTAGGACAATAGGACCATTTTACATGTAAAAGCCTCGATGCCTTAATCTGTCAATTATAGAAAAGCAGCATTGAGAATGTTTCAGTTCCTAAATTTCAGGTCAAAATTCATTTCAGCAACAGTCTATAGAAATTGGAATAATTCTGAAGAATGACTACCTATACTGCAGTTGTAATGTTATGAAGGTTTCATTAATCCCTAAACCTGACCTCTGGTTGTTGCTAGATATCATCATGTAACTTGTTCTAGCCCTGTACTGCTGGTGAGTTTTGGAACTGGAATTGTAAAATCCCTATAGTTCTGAAGGAGGCCATTTGGCCCCTTCAGTCTGCACCAGCTGTCCAAAACTATCGTCCAACCCTGCCCGACACCCCATCCCCGTAAATCTGCACATTTTTCGTGCCAATGCACCTAACCTGCACATCATCGGACTGTGGAAACTGGAGCACCCAGAGGAAACCCACACAGACAGACGGAGAACGTACAAACTCCACAAAGGCTGTCACCCAAAGCCGGAATCGAATCTGAGTTCCTGGTGCTTTGAGGCACCGGCGCTCACCACTGTGCCACATAGTGTGTTGCATGAGAAAGCTATTTGAACCATATTGCTTGTGTCGGTGCCAATGCTAACTCTTCAGTTGATCTATCCTTGACCTACTGTGATCTGCAGTAATAGGATAGATGTCTCGCTCATCAATATAGGTGGAGACAAAATAATAATATTCACCTTTCTGCTATTGAGTATTATATTCATAGAGTCATTGCAACACATGAGAAGGCAATTTGGTCCATCAAGTCCATGAGCAAATCAGATTTTAGTTTAATAGAAAATATAATAAATTGTGGTGGGGTTTGGGGCAGTTATGGGTGTTGGCATTAAAAGACAAAGCTTGTTTTAATAATATTCGTATTTTTAAATCTTAGTGAGGACAATGTAGCATCACAGATTCTATCTTGAAAGTATCCATTAAAGTTTTTTAAATTAATGTCTGCGATGTGGTTAGAGCATTTTATTTCCCACCCATAGTTTCTGAAAAAGAGGTGGTGGTAATCTTTCTTCTTAAGTTGTTGAAGTCTTGGTGTTATAGATAATTTCCGGACTTTGACCCATTAATGAATGGTGGTATGTGTCCAAGTTTTTTAAAATTCATTTTTACAAGATGTGGGCTTCACTGGCTAGGTCAACACCTATTGCCTGTCCCTGAATACCTTTTGAGAAAATGGTGGTGAGCTGCCTTCTTAAACCACTGCAGAACATGTAATGTCAGTAAGCTCACTTTGCAGTTAGCGAGGAAGTTCCAGGACTTTGACTCAATGGCAGTGAAGGAGCATGATATAGCTCCAAGTCAGGAGGATGAGTGGCTTGGAAGCGAACTTCCAGGGGTGGTGTTTGCATGTATCTGCTGTCCTTGTCCTTCTAGGTGGTATTATCCCACTTATACCCCTAACCCATATATCTTGGAATACTAAGGGGCAATTTAACATGGCCAATCAGCTTAACCTAAACATCTTTGCATGTGGGAGGAAACCAGAGCACCCGGAGGAAACCAACACAGATGCAGGGAGAATGTGCAAACTCCGCACAGTCACCCAAGACTAGACTTGTACCTGGATCCCTGGCACTGTTAGGCAGCAGTGCTAATCACTCTGTCACCATGCTATCTAATAGTTGCTGCTTATGCTGGCATGCAAGTGGTCCTATGTTGTAGCTTCAGGTTGTGCTGGTGTATTATGTAGAGAGGAACACAGAGGCAGGTGATGGTATTTCCACACATTGAATGTCTTTATCCTCCTCAGAGGTCGATATCGTAGCTCTAGTATATGTAGCTAACAAAGCCTTGGTGAGTTGCTGCATTATGTTTTATAAGTAGTATCACACTATCGCCATAGCTCATGGATGATGATGGGAATGAATGTTAATGTGATGGATGGAGAACCAATGAAGCTAATTGCTCCACTTAGATGGTATTCTTCAATTTGAGTTTATGTTGGTGGAGTTAGATCATATGTCAGCTAACCTGGGGAGAAATAGAAAAACAGTTCTTAACAAATGTTTATTTTTATTCAGGTTTGACCTCCCTTCTCTTCATTTATGAGATTAGAAATGAAGAAAATTAGTGAGGCAGCATTATCATAGAATTTCTATAATTTTGTAATATAGAATTTAATTTTGTTTATGCACAAGTACACTGCATTGAAACTAGTAGCTATAGGTTTGATTCCAGGTTGGCGATTCTTTTTGATAACGCTTAGCTCTGAATTTCTCTTTCAGAATCAGTAGAGAGAACTGTTTCATTGTAGGAATCTTTTTGGTGGTAATGTGCAAATATTGGAAGAATACAGAGAATGTATCTCTACTTCATGGTATTTCAGACTCTTGGCAAGGTTAGAAATGTGAGGCATCCCTGTCAGCATGTTTGAAGAAAGCTTTGTCGTCTCGTTTTTAGCTGTAGCCCATGAAGTGTCAAACCTCCCTGGAGGTAATCATATGCCTTGACTCTTCCCTACAGAGTCCTTTGTGTTACTGCAAAGAGATACCCAAAGCAAAACAAATACTACTTTTATTTTGCACACTCAGGCATAGAATCTAACAGCAACCGAAAGAAGCTTGTGAGAGGCAAACCAGTGCATAATGCAGCATATCAGAGAATATCGGTGGCTTACTGTGGCAGGCCATGAATGTGTTGAAATGATGTTAGTTCTAATTTCTTGTGAATGATGACCCTATCCTCTTCGCTGTCCACATGTCTTATTTCCCTCAGATGAAGATGAATCTGGTCTGAAGATGAAATGACAGTCCCCTTGATTAATTAATGAGTAAATCTACACCTTAAGTGGTTTTCTAGGTCGTTCGGTTCTGTGAATGTTAGAATTAGGAGTGAATGTCGATCCAGATTCAACATCCCAAATAATTCAAACAAGTTTGATTTAAATAAACTGGGTCAGAGCTAAACTTCTGCTCTTGGATCTTTATTTTATTAAATGCATTGTTGTTTAATTATAAGCTGATATAATTGAAGTTAGGTTTCTACGTTCTCTCGTGAGTTTCTATTATTACTGCGAGCTGATATATTACTACACTGCAGTGATGTTCACCTCTATGCACTTGCAGCAGAGTTATCTGGATATAAGTCTGCAATGGAAATCTGAACGTTTGTTTTGTTCCTTTCTTAACCTAGGAGCACTAATGCTAAATGTATCATTAGTATTGCCAATTGAACCGTGTTCAAATATTTTGGCACAGTCTAGGAGTTGGGGCTGTGACCTTCCTGGCATTGATAGCTCAGTTACACACCCTCCGTCAGGTTCAGTTCTCAAGTATCTGCCTTTAAAAGCTACGACTAGCTGCAATGACCCTACGTAAGGGTTAGAAGATCAAGGTTCATGATCTTGATTGTTCTGTGCCAAACCCTTTGGAATGTGAATGCTTCACAAAAGTGATTAGCCTGACTTGTAAGTAGGAAATAGAGTCACTGGGATGTGAATCTATTCTGCCTCACTGCCAGGCACCCAAGTTCAATTCCAGCCTTAAGTGATGGGCTGTGTGGGGTTTACAAGTTTTCCTCTGTGGAAAACTTTCCTCATAGGTTTCCTACGGATACTCCAGCTTCCCCTCACAGCCCAAAGATATGCCGATTAGATGGATTAGCTATTGTAATTGTGTGGAATTAAGGGGATAGGGTAGAGGGGAGAGCTTGGATGGGCTGCTCCTTCAGACAGCTGGTACAGACTGTATCGGCTAAATGGCCTTGTCCTGAACTGTAGGGATTCTATGGTTCTAAGAATCTCTGTGAATACTGCTGTTTGGGTGAGGTGGGCACCCAAGAAGGCATACTTCAGTGAATTGTCGGCACCCTCAGGATAAGGAGAAAAATTGGTGAGGAAAAATTCAATAACTCAATAAAAAATGTTCAGATTCATGGATGCCATACAACATTACGGCCATGCTTATTTCTTTATAATGGAAAAAGACATTTAACAGAAAAGAAATAGTTTACATTTATATGTTTTTATTATTTCATGGGATGTAGGATTTGCTGGCAAAGTCAGCATTTGTTGCGCATTCTTAATTGCCTTAACTGAGGGTTAGTATATTACTGTAGGCTGGACTACTAGGTAAGGATTGCATTCGTGAACCAGATGACTCTCTGACAGTTAGTGGTAGTTTCTGAGACTAGCTTTGTTTTCCTGATTTATCAATTGAATTTAAATTCCACCAACTACCATTGGGGGATTTGAACCTGCCCTAGAGCAGAAGCCGAGTCCTCTGGAATGGAGGTTAACCAGTGAGATGCTACCATCTCTCCATAAATACCATGGTTGGGACTTTGCGATCTTGCTCATCCTGAAACCATAAAATCCTACCTGAGGTCAACGGACCTTTGCATAGTTTGCCCCTTGCCCTCTCTGGTTCCTGTGGCAGGCGGGATGGTAAAATTCGGCAGATGTCTTCCACATCCTTCAGGATGTCCCAAAGTACTTTACAACATTGAATTAACATTGCAACACAAGTCATTTTTATGAAAATAGCGGGCAGTTTTACAGTCGTAAAAATGACCACTCTTTTCTGACGGCATTGGTTGAAGGATGGATATTGACCAGGACATCTGGAGCCGGAGAGCTGCCCTATTCGCCTTCACAAATACACCAGTGAAGATAAATAGGACTGCAACATGGAGTGCCATCTGAATGACTGCACCTCTGTCAATGCTATCTCTCAGTAGTACATTGTACAATAAATTTAGATTATGTACGCAACATCTGAAATGGAATGATCTTCTGACTCCCAAGGTGAGAATTCGACAACTGATGGTGTGTGCCATAAATGGCAATTGTTATAAAATTATTTTGTGGATTTAATATATAGAACTTTAGTTCAGTTGCTATTTATAGTATTCTTGAGATGTGTGGGATGAGAAGACAGATTTTTGGGTTGAATAAAGAACTGGTTGAGTCCTCTAGACAGAAGGTAGTTATTAATGGCAGTGGTTTTACACAGAGATCATTCATTAGTGGAGTCCTGCAGGAATAAATGTCAGGACAGTTGGTCTTCATTATTGTTTTCAATGATGTGGATGAAGGCATCAGGGGAACTGTCTTCAAGTTCATGGATGGATAGAAAAATATATGCAGCTGTAAGGACTTTGTATCAGAAAAATACATTTCAGGCAGATCAAAGGAAATGGATCCGTATCCAGCTGATGTCTTTTAATACATGCAAGTGCAAAGTTACGTGCTTGGATAAGGGCAACGAGCATTCCCTGCAGAGTTACTTCAAGGCTGCAGAGTGGAAGGAGGAGCTGGGATCAATTGAATCACCGAAAGTCTATGACTCATGCGGTCAATTTATTTCAAAACCTAAAAAATGTGAAGATTTATTGCTAGAAAAATTTATGTACAAAATCCTCTCTGCATTTTTACAAAAACTTGGTCTAGCCCATTCTGATATCTCCTCACAGTTTGACTATTAGGAAGACCCTTAAAGGGTGCAGAGGAGGGCCACCAGATTGATAATTTGAAGATATTTGGTCACCTTGATAGGTTCTCTTTAAGCCTAGTCAAAGAGAATAAGGGAGTATTTGTCAAAGCTAGGAGGTTGGGAACACACGAAGCAAGTGTAGAATACAAAGAAAGTAGAAAGAAACTTAAGTAAGGAGGGTTAAAAAGGGTATGAAAAAGCATTGGCCAACAAGATTACGGAAAATCCCAAGGCTTTTTATACATATATGAAGAGTAAGAGGGTTGACCCACTCAAGGACAAGGGAGGGAATCTACGCATGGAGCCAGAGGAAATGAGCGAGGTATTAAATGAGTACTTTGTGTCAAAATTCACCAAAGAAAAGGACTTGGTGGATGATGAGCCTGGGAAAGAACGTGTAGATAGTTTGAGGCATGTTGAGATCAAAAAGGAGGTGGTATTGGGGTTCTTGAGAAGCATTAAGGTAGACAAGTCCCCAGGGCCTGATGGGATATACCCCAGGATACTGAGAGAGGCAAGGGAGGAAGTTGCTGGGGCCTTGAGAGAAATCTTTGTATCCTCAACTGGCTACAGGGGAGGTCCCAGAGGACAGGAGAATAGTCAATGTTGTTCCTTTGTTCAAAAAGGGTAGCTAGAATAATCCAGGTAATTACAGGCCGGTGAGACTTATATCAGTGGTAGGGAAATTATTGGATAAGATTCTTTGAGACAGGGTTTATTCCCACTTGGAAATAAGTGGACGTATTAGTGAGAGGCAGCATGGTTTTGTGAAGGGAAGGCCATGTCTCACGAATTTGATCAAATTTTTCGAGGAAGTGACGAAGATGATTGATGAGGGTAGGGCAGTGGATGTTGTCTACACGGACTTCAGTAAGGCCTTTGACAAGGTCCCTCATGGCAGACTGGTGCAGAAGGTGAAGTCGCATGGGATCAGAGGTGAGCTGGCAAGGTGGATACAAAACTGGCTCGGTCAAAGAAGACACAGGGTAGCAGTAGAAGGGTGAGTTTCTGAATGGAGAACTATGACAAATGGAGCTCCCCAGGGATCAGTGCTGGGACCTTTGTTGTTTGTAATACATATAAATGATTTGGAGGAAAATGTAACTGGTTTGATAAGTAAGTTTGTGAATGATACAAAGGTTGATGGATTTGTGGATAGTAATGAGGACCACCAGAGGATACAGCAGGATATAGATCAGTTGGAGATTTGGGCAGAGAGATGGTAGATGGAGTTTAGTCCAGACAAAATGTGTTTCAGAAGGTCTAATACAGATAGGAAATATACAATAGATTGCAGAACCTTTAAGAGTATCGATAGGCAGAGGAATCTGGGTGTACAAGTGCACAGGTCATGAAAATGGCAATGCAGGTGGAGAAGCTAGTCAAGAAGGCGTACGGCATGCTTGCCTTCATGAACCAGGGCATTGAGTTTAAAAATTGGCAAGTCATTTTGCAGCTTTATAGAATCTTAAGGACACACTTGGAACATAGTGTTCAATTCTGGTTGCCACACTACCAGAAGGATGTGGAGGCTTTGGGAAGGGTACAGAAAAGATTTACCAGGATGCTGCCTGGTATGGAGGGCTTTAGCTATGAGGAGAGATTGGAGGAACTTGGTTTGTTCTCATTGGAATGACAGAGGTTGAAAGGCAACCTGATAGAAGTCTACAAGATTGTGAGAGGCATGGACAGAGTGGATAGTCAGAAGCTTCTTCCCAGGGTGGAAGAGTCAATTACTAGGGGGCATAGGTTTAAGGTGTGAGAGGCAAGGTTTAAAAAAGATGTACGAGGCAGATTTTTTACACACAGAGTAGTGGGTGCGTAGAACTCATTGCCAGGGGAGGTCGTAGAAGTGGATATGGTAGTGACTTTTAAGGGGCGTCTTGATAAATACATGAACAGGAAGGGAATAGAGGGATATGGTCCCCAGAAGGGTAGGTGGTTTTAGGTCAGTCGGGCGCCATGTTGGTGCAGGCATGGAGGCCGAAGGGTGTGTTCCTGTGCTGTAATTTTCTTTGTTCTTTGTCAAGAAAGCTGGAACATTTTACAATGAACTTTGAGGAGATTTGCTGAGTTCTTTAAAATAATGCCAGGAATAGATTTTGATCCTTGGTGTTAAGCTATTTGAGCTGGACAAGTTAATAAGGAGCAAGGAGCGCAAGTAAAAGTTATGGAAGTACGGAGCACAGATATTTGGTGGCATTTCTTTTTAGGAGAGTCGTTGGCTGGTGAATCAAATTGTCTCCATGCATAGTGAGTACAGATTCACTGCAAATGTTCAGAAGGGAGCTCGGCAAATGTGACAAATGTAACCTCATTAAAACATAGGTGAGCATTTGAGGATGTCTCTCCCTGTCACCATGATTTCCTAAAGATTTTTACATGTGTTATTAGTGTTTTCGAGTAGTAAGGTTTGTACATATTGAGTTAATTAGAGGCTGAATACACTACTGGTCACACAGTGAGGTAGGAAGGCACATGCCTCAAAGCCAGGGTTAGACTACAGAGGGACAGAGATGTGTAAAGACCTAGGTTGGAGTCGGCTTATATCTGTACCATCTACTGTAAATATGCATTGAGTTCTGGATTGTTAATAAAGATACTAGGGGTGCCAGGTGCACCCATTCAGGATTCACCCTCATGAGCAAGGACAGCAGGGCCCCAAGGTTGTGGCTCCTGGAGACGTTGTCATTTTGCAAAACCCAGGGTGTATAGGACACAAGTCTTTTCTTCAGAAGGAGAGATAGAGTGTCAGCAGAACACATGCCACAGATGCCTGGCATGTGTGTATCAAGCCATGGACGAATAAGGATGCAAGCTTGAGAGAGTATGAGCTGATGGAGATGTGAAGGTGTGGGTGAGTGAGCGATGATGTTCCTTGAGGTGATGGTGTATGAGATCAATGCAAAAGTGCGATAGGCTGGTGAGTCAATGAAATAAGCTTGAATGAAATGATAGATTTACTCTGGCAGACCAGATCAGTTCATCCTCTTTCTGCACTGATTGATGGACCTCTTGTATATTGAGTTGGCACTCATCATTCCCCCCTCCCCAAGCTGAAGAAGTGAGGTTGGTGGACCAATGTTGGAGGGGAGGGGAAGTGTAAAGGATATCTTAGTGGGCCTCAACCATGTCCAACAGGCAGTCCAGTGAGGCACTGTTAAACTTGAAGGCCGCAATCTTCTTCAAATTGGTGGAAATCGCCTTGCTAGGCAATAGCCTTGTGTGTGCAATTCCACTTTAAACACAGCGCCCATAGCGAGGCAGCAGTGACGGCACAGCAGAGTGGGCAATTCAGATGCCACCTGCGAGAGTTTCCCATGGATGAATATTTAATGAGATGTGGCTTGAAAACCCATCATTGCAGTTAGTGGGAATACCTCTGTCCATACCCGCCACAGCACATCATGCACAAATTGGAAAATGCCACTGCTTATAATAGCCCTTGTTTCCTCCCTGGTGCCATATGGGTATACAATATGGATGTGAGGAGAAAATCAATTGAAGATAACTGGAATCAATTGATTTGCAGAACCTATTTTTCAGGGATCGTGAAGAAGTCATCTGTGCAAGGAAGTAAAATCAGTCTTGAATAGTAGAACTGAAAACATTACAAACATAAACTGACATTTCCTGGATCCTGGTGAAATATGAGGTTGATAGAGTTTCCACTGCATGCTCCATATAATGATATTGTGACCTTTTCTTTACAAATGGATTCTGATTTTGCTGCATTTAAAAATGAAATATGTGAAGTGAGGCTCCCTATGCCTGTTCGGGCCTATCCAAGAAATCCTTGTGCAGAATTAAAAATCTGGGGATTTTCCAGCCTGGCCACTGGAGGGACTGGAATTTCACAGCTAAAGTCAACGTACCATCGGGCTGCTCTTAAAACTTCCTGATCTCATTTGTGCTGGATCCTGCCAACAGCAATCCCAGCCCATGTCCTGTGGATCTGAGTAGATGCTGTTGTGCTTAGAAACCTTTGGATTAGTGAAGGATGTTAAGTCATGGGTGTTCCTGGGATGTCCATGAGCACCATTTGTTAGGAGTAAGAACAAAGGCACGTTAATGGTGACTGGAACCTCAATTGTATCACCCCATTTGCTGATGATGACAAGTCTGTTAAACTGTCCTCAAAACTAAGTGAATAGAATTGCAGGACTAAAGCAACACTCACAAAACTGTGCGTCCTTACCCAGTTGCACACCACTAAAGATCAGCAGGGTTTAAGCAATACAGGAACTATGCATGTTCCAAACAGAAGTTAATGATTCCATCCTGATTTTATCACCACGAACAGATATTTAATCAATTCCACATTACGTAAATCAGTTGGAAAATCATTAGCTGCCTTTGCTGAGAGTCTGAACCTTGTATCCTCTCTCTGCTCCTTATATGTTTTAATCTTTTAATTTTACTTGGTTTGCTAATCGTGTACCCATACCCTTTAGTTCTGCTATTTTATTCAAGTGAAGAATCTGCTTATCATTATCCATTCTGCTTACTCTTCTTAAGTTTTGGATCAATCATTTTTTAATGCAGGCATCTGAGAACCAATTATCCACTATTGGACTAGGGTCAAGCAAAATGGTAGGACAGGGTCCCCAGAACTTTGGTCTCTGGCTGTTTACCTTTATCTTGTGTTTGTACTTGACAATTATTTTTGGTGTACCAAGTACTGAAGGTCTTGACAGTGTATCATTTCTTCTTGGTATAATGTAAATTACTTGCACTTGTTTCAATCTATTTCCAATATATTTGCACCTTGAACGATAAGGTGAGAGCACATACAAGCTAATACCATTACTGTTAGCTCTCAGCATAGAATGCACAAAATGCATCACAATACACATCCAAACCCACAAACAGTACAGAATGTACTGCTGCAGAAACTCCTACATTAATTATACCAGCAAAAACTTGAAAAGAAATTTAGCTCATTAATATTTAATAGGCTTGTTTTAGTTCAGATTATCGGGCCATTTACTATTTGTAGTGCCATTAAATGCATAGAATTAAATTGATTTCTCACCTATTACAAGGAACCCTACGAGCTTGGCTGTAAAACTGATTCGTTCACGTTTAACACCTACTGATTTCTGCTGTTATCGAAACTGAACCGTTTGGCAGTTGAGGCACCTTTCAGCTGTCATTACTTTGGCTTTGCATCAGCCCTAAAAGGTTATATTACTGTAGTCTCTTATTTGTCTCAGTGTAATCATGCTACTTAATAACAAAGATGCCCTTATTGTTAGCTCATCTCCATGGTAGCTGCGTTACCTCTGACTTGAATGTATAATCAAAGTTGACACTTCAATGCTTAACTGTGGAAGTGCTGCACTCTCAGAGATATTGGCCAGAATTCTCAGGCCATTTATGCCATGCACTGTTCATAAAATTTAAATGGGCTCATAAAATGTGGTTCAATTCAATGAACTTAACAATCTCTCAATCACCAGCTTTGAAAAAGCATACATTATTAGCACTTAACTTACCATCCATCACTGGTAAATGTGGACCTGGGTGTGATGAGATTTGTTCACCATTGCACCATGTGACTTTACAATCCTTGCCTCCAAGGCCTTCTGCTACAGAGCTGCAAACCCCAGCCCAGTGTTTCAGGTGGTTGACCTTGAAACAGGAGGAGATAGGATAGGGCTGGCTGTGATGTTTCTGGATACCTCTGTTTGTCAACAGTTACAAATGAAGAATGGCCAATTGGGTGAGGACTGTTAGCATACATGATCTTAAAAGGCTTTGTGCCTTCTGGAAAGGGAGTGAGAAAATTGGATCCAAAGATAGGATTTATGTGCAGGTACAACCAGAATGTGCTGCACAGAAATGCAATGAATTTGTGAATTTTTCATCCATCGAGCACACAAACTCAGCGGGTCAGGAAGTGGACGCAAAATGTGCTTACAGCCACAGATGGTCCCAGAGCACAATTTTGCACTAGCTGACCAATTAAAGGGCAGCTAGTGTGAAATACATGCTGGCAAACACCCAGCATTGTTGAGCGGGGCTGGACGAGTGTGGGCACTGAGAAAAAGGCACTTCAGATGTGCTCCCTCGGGTACAGTCGCTGCAGAGCTGTCTCAGAGCTGCTGACCTGTTTAAAAACAGTAATAAATTGCAATGGAAGAACTATGCAAAGAATGTCTAGGCATCACATTCAAATACAAACCTCAGTCCTCGGGCATCATTTCAAATTTTATTTCAGCTCGGACAGTTCATCCTACCCTGGATCAAGGTTGTTGCTAAAATGTAAAGGCTGCCTGGCCAATCGGCCTGCCTGCCAAACATAAAAGCAGATAAGTCACAAAATTGTGGTTCAAATGGCCCCTTAATGGTCTAATTAACCTGCTTGATTGTCAGTAGGTCTGCTTACAACAACATACTTTGAAGTACTTTCAGCTAGGACACTCACTTGCAATATAAAACTTCTGACCATGAACATATCTGAAATATTGAGGGATTTATTTCAGAGTGGAACGTTAAATCAAAGTTAGTTTCCAGTCAGAATTCAGTCCCTATCCCAAAAATCAGAATCACTTGCTTTATTCCTTCCAATATAAGCAGTCCAATTGGTATGGTGGCACAGTGATTTGCATTGCTGCCTCACAGCACCAGTGACCGAGGTTCAATTCCGACCTTGGATCGCTGTCTGTGTGAAGCTTGCACATTCTCCCATGTCTGCGTGGGTTTTTTTTCCAGGTGCTCCGGTTTCCTCCCACATTCCAGAGATGTGAGGATTGTTAGGTTGATTGGCCGTGCTAAATTGCCCCTTTGTGTCAGGGGATTTGTAAGGTAAATGTGTAGTTATCGGGAAAGGGCCTGGGTGGGATTGTTGTCAGTGCAGGCTCGATGAACCAAATGGCCTCTCCCTTTACTGTAGGGATTCTATCTGACCATACTGTAATTTATGAGTCGATCCATGTCTACAATCAACCTTTCTTGCTAGTGTTACCGTCCCAAAGTGCAGTACAATAGCTTTTTATCATTCTGGCAGTAAACCATAAATATTAATTGTAGAGTATCTTTGACAATAGAAGATGGACTGGATGCTTCAATACAAAACCTGAGAGTTAGATCTGAGTGTGACTTGAGTACATTAAAACTATCAGTGTAAAGCCCTATCCATGAGGTGCTCAGACCAAGAGGATAATGTGCAATTCTCCTCTGTTCTGAAGAGGAGGTTGAAAACTGTTATGGATTCACCTGAGGACTCTGCAATCTTTGTATTGGTGTCAGCTGGTGATGCTGCTGTTACTTTTAGAGGCAGAGGGTCGTAGTTTTAAATTCCACTGCAGAGAAATAAGAACAAAATCTACGGTGACAGCCCCATGCAGTAAGTAGTGGGGGAATTTGCATTATTAAACAGAGGCCCTGTCAGCCATCTCAAATGATTGCTAAGGAACCGCAGTACCATTCAAAAAAGAGTAGGTATGCTCCTTCTGGTGTTTTAGACAACATTTGGTCATTATCATGTTCTAGTTTATGGATCCTTACTGTGAGCAAGTTGCCTGCTGCATTTCCAATATTCCAACTTGGCCATACTTCAAAATACTTTGACTGTGAAGAGCTTTGAGGCACTATATTTTTTTTTATTTCTTTCTTGCTTTTTATTTTTATGAGGTGATAAATGCAGATGCCCAAGATACAAAATATAATCTTGGGAAGTGAAACCTTCCACACATATATATAAGCAGGTAAATGAACAGACCCCACTCGTGTCAGGCAGATTCTGAGTCATGGCCAGCTCGATTCTAAATATAATCTGGTCTAGCTGCTTATGCATCACAATATACAGAAACTGGTTTCAGCCTGGCTGTGGAATCTAACTGCATTTCAAGAAGAGTCTTTTTCATAATATGGAAACAACCCAAAGAAAGCAAATGGGATTTCAGATCCTTCCTTCCTGGGAAAATCATTATCTTTCAGGGGGGAGACTGATGTGATGTATGATGAGGCAGGAAGTCTCCTCTATTTTAATGCCTTGGTCTCACATAACATACCTACCAGCTGCCCACCCAAACTAGACATCTGGAAAGCGGGTCAACAGCTTTGGGCCTGGGAAGATGTGGAAGCAAGTTCCGCACACATGAGAACGGCCTCAACCGGGATCTTGGGTTCATGTCACACTATCTGTAACCCCCACGACTTGCCTGGGCTTGCAACATCTCACTTACTGTCCTGTCTGGGGACAATACACATCTCTTTAATCTATGCTTATTGCTATCTCCACTCATATTGTCTGCATCTTTAAGACTTGATTAGCTGTAAAGACTCACATTCTAATCAGTATTCTGTAAACTGTGTGTGCCTTTATATGCTCTGTTCGTGACCAGAACTCTCCACTCACCTGATGAAGGGGCAAACCCCGAAAGCTAGTGAGTTTACTATCAAATAAACTTGTTGGACTTTAACCTGGTGCTGTGAGACTTCTTACTGTGTTTACCTCAGTCCAACACTGGCATCTCCATATCAAGATATGGAGGCCCAGTGGCCTCCTTACTGGCACTCATGTTGCAGGGATAAAAGTTTGGGAGGATGAGACACCAGGGTTGAAGTGACTCAACTTTTGTGTGTGAGGCCCCACAGGAATGCTCCTGCTTCTCTTCGCTCCACAGAGATAAGAATTGCCCTTGTCCGACAGATCCCTGCTAGTTGTTAGCATTGCCAACCTCTTCCAGGCTGGTCCATTAATTGTAATTTCCATTGAAAATTCTTATCAATTATTTTTTAAAAAGCACACAGTTGGATAACTGTATTGAATTGGCTCAGTAAAGTGAGGCACCATAAGGATAGACATGCTAATAGTGGAGGTAGGTATTGAAATCATGTGATGAAAGCAGCAGGAATGCATCCGTAAAGAATTGGTAACTTTGCTGGGTGTTAAAAGCTGGCACCCCATTTAGTTAAAGTAGCAGTGGATCCATTGTTTAATGATAAAAGCTGGTTGGCTTATACGTGTAAGGCTCCCACCTGAATGGAGGGTTGTCCTTCAGTTGAACAAGGAAGCAGCTGGGCAGTGTGCAACGAGTGGTCTGTGCATTGTTTATGATACTTGGCTCCTGTGGTGAATCTTTACATTCCTATATTTTTGGATCAGGTCTCACTGCAGACTGACAATATATTAATCTCTGATCGTTAAAAGTGTTAGTTAACATCGCTGATGAAAATCTGATACATTTGAATAATTTTAGTTAATTGGACATTTTACAAGGTATGGCTAATAATTGATTTTCACATTGTATGTGTATTACTTTTTAAAAACACTTTGATGGTAAATAACTTCAAAGAGCAGATCAGTTTTTTATTTCATGATACAGATCCTTGTCCCATGAGGTTTCACATGAAGTCTCTGATGAGGTGATTAGAATGCCAATGCTGGATATTTCGCTACTTATTAAGGATACATTTTTCAAATAATGACAGATTTGGCACGGAAGGTTTATCTAGTGACTATGTAAAACTGTGTGCTGATCTCTGATGTCATAACTTCACACAAATGCTTAGCTGTGCTGCAGTATTTGAAAGGGCAAAATTTTAATCTTCAGATTCAAGGAATAAAGTAGGCCAGAAGAATCTTTCTGAAGTGTTCTGAGAAGTTGATTCTTGTCCTATCGAAGTGAAGGATTGTAATTCAGTTGTGGCTCAGTTTTACCAACCTTGCCTGTAAGGCAGAGGATTTTGCATTCAAATCCTACTCCAGGAACTCAAACAAACAATTGAAGCTAGCACTTAAGGAACTGCTGCTCTCACGAAGGTGCTCTCTCAGATGCAAACAAAGCCACAGTATGACTTGAAAAAGAACAGGGAAATTCTCAGTGCCGTAGTCCATGTTTATCTGTAAACTACCATCTTAAAATGGTTATCTAATAATCATTGCTGTTTGTGATAATTTGCTGTGTGCGAGTTAGCTGTTGTACACCACATTACAACAATGACCTTTCCTTAAGTGGCTTTATTGGCTAAAAGCATTTTGAGATGTTCTTGCTGCTATTTTTTTGAATAAAAGGGAAGCAACGTAAAAAAAAACTTATTTATGGGGTGTAGACCTAGACCAGCAATTATTGTCCATCTCTATCTGTCCTTGAGAGGACATTTAAGAGTCAGTCACATTGCTGTGGGTCTGGAGTCACATATAGGCCAGACTGGGTAAGGGTGGCAGATCTCCTTCCCTCAAGGACACCAGTGAACCAGATGGATTTTTATGTCAATTAACAAAGGTTTCATGGTCACCATTAATTCCAGGTTCTTTTTTATTGAATTGAGATTTTACCTCCTGTGGTGGGATTCAAACAGAGATACCACATTGTCTCAGACTGTGAGATCATTAGTCCAAAGTTAATCCCACTGCACCACTATCTCCCATCCCCAAAATAGTTGATATAGAATTAAGTTTTCCAATTCCATTGCAAATATTGTTATGATTTAAACATTTACATTTCAGGTACAGGATCTCTTCTGATAATAAAGCTTGGTGCGAGATTCTGTTTTATATTTTAAATTGATCTGATAAATGATTTTAGAGACTCTTCTCCTCTTGCTTTAGGCCTAACACTTTTGAGGTTGTGGCCCTGGATGGAGTAAGCACTGGCATCTTTCAGTTCTACACTGCCCAAGAGAGCGCTGACTGGCTGCGGGCAATATCTACCAACATTAATGATTTGACCCTGCAAAATGTAAGTCTTTTAGCTGCAACTAGTATATGCTTTTAATGAAAATTACGATACGGATAAAATATCCAGGATATGAAGTAGCTCTCCTACCTTCCTGTAAGGGCTAACTAGAATAAACTTGCCCCTAGGCATTTCAGTTTCAATTTTTAACCTGATCCCTGAGCCGTAATTACAAGAGAAAGACTTTTGTGGGGGGGTTCTCCCAGTCCGCTGCTCTGCTTTTGTAGCGCTGCGGGATGGGAGACTCAAGTAGAGAGCGTTTAGTGGGCACCCTGCTGAGCTCCACAGCCTCTGCCAGTCTCCAGCAGCTGGACTCCTGGTGCCCTCAGCTCCGCACTGATTTCTGGTGCAGAGCTGTATAAATTATATAAATTTTCATTTAAATCTATTTTAAATCTCATTAGTGGGCCTAGGGCCGAAATCTCCAGGCCCATTAACATCCCCTGGAAAGGTTCGTTCCAGCAGGATTTACAGTCACTCCCCCGTTTGGAGGGAGCTGGCAGCTAGACCCCGTGAGAGTGAAGCGCGGGCCATCAAGGCTCTCCAGAGGGTGGGGCACCAGGGAAGGGTTACCACCTTGGAATTGCCAACCTGGCTTTCCTGGCATTGCCCAAGAGGCAATGTGGCAATGCTCAGGGACACCTTGGCACTATCTATCAGGCATCGTGCAGGGCCAAGGGGACAGAGCCTAATTGGCATCAGGGCCTCGGGGGTGAATGGTGGGGATGGGGCTCCTGCTGCTACTCTGTAGAGGGATCGTGTGCAGAGGGAGAGAGACTAGCAATTGGGGATGGGGTGGGGCGGGGGGGGGAGCGGGAGCAGGTATCAAGGCTGGCCTGGATATGTTCGGGAATGGGGGGAGGGGCCAAGGATTAGACCCATGTGGGAGCTTGGAGGGCCAGCGATGCGGGATTGCTGATTGAGAGGCTGGCAGTGTGTGACCTCTGTGCATGTGTCGACCTCGGCACTGACAGATCGGCTCACGCACAGTTCCAGCCTCTCCAATGGGAATATATCTCGCCCATGATTTTTCACTTGATTCACACTAGGGCTCTCTGTGATGCACAGAGTGTGGGAGATTCATCCTGCAACCCCTGCTGGAAAAAAGTGGGATTTACTACATTTTTTTTTCTGCAGATTCAATACTGAGAATTTTTTTTTGCAAACTTATACCAATGATGTTGACTTAGGAAGACTGACCTGCTCTGATCTTCTCCATTTCTATGTTGCTTTTTGTCAGAAATCTATTTTAGAAATGGTTCCTCACAGGAAGCAATCAACATAAGAACATAACATAAGAACATAAGAAATAGGAGCAGGAGTAGGCCATCTAGCCCTTCGAGCCTGCCCCGCCATTCAATAAGATCATGGCTGATCTGAAGTGGCTCAGTTCCACTTTCCTGCTTTCTCCCCATAACCCTTAATTCTCTTGTCTGCCAAAAACCTATCTACCCGTGTCTTAAATATATTTAGTGAGGCAGCCTCTACCACTTCAACGGGCAGAGAATTCCAGAGATTCACCACCTTTTGAGTGAAGAAGTTCCTCCTCAACTCCGTTCTAAACTGCTCCCCCCTTATCTTGAGGCTGTGCCCTCTAGTCCTGCTGTCCTTTCTGATCAAAGGATTTGATCAATTTAAAAATGTGTGACCACAAAAAATACATATATTCGTGATAGATTTTTGCAACATTTTGGGGGGAAAGAGTTGGAAAGCTAACAGGAGACCTTATTGCCTTAGGTTCCCCTTCTCCTTTTACTTCTTTTCATCACACCTTCTGATTTTTTTTGATATGAAAATCATACAATCTTTAATACTGTGCCTTGTGGTATTGAACATAAATGTAAAGATGCTGTGCTTCAGTTATACAGGGCATTTGTGAGACGACAGGCTGAGTTCTCCGACCTCGCCTGCAGCTGGGATTCTGTGGTCCCACTGCAGTGAATGGAGATTCGGCTGAGCACTAGGTTCTCCACTCTCTCTGATCATGGCAGTGGGTGGGTGAATGACCGGAGAATTACAGCCCTCATCTCAAATACTGTGTGCAGTTTTGGCCTTCTTATTTAAGGAAGGATGTAAATGCATTGGAGGTGGTTCAGAGGAGTGTTTACTACATTGGTGCAACAGCAGGTTGTCTTATGAGAAAAGATTAGATAGACTGTGTTTGTTTCAATTGGAGTTTAGAAGAGTAAGCGGTGACTTGATTAAATGGTGTAAGATTCTGAATGGTCTTGACAAGGTGGATGCGGAAGGAATGTTTCCTCACGTGAGAGAGCCCAGAAATTGGCAAAACTGTTCTAAAATTAAGGATCACCTTTTTAGCACAGAGGTGCTGAGAATTCTTTTCACACAGAGAATTGTGCAAGTTTCTGAAAGCTGTAGAGCCAGGGTGCTTTTCATATCCATAAATTCTTATGAGGCAAGGGAAGCAAAGGTTATCAGGATAAATGGGAACATATAGTTTGAAACACAAGTAGGTCAGCCATGATTTTAATTGTATGGTGAAGCACATTTGAGGGACTGAATGGCCTACTTTTGTTCCTATTTCATATGTTTATGTGCTATTTTGTGTTTATTTATTTGTCTTTTTTTTCGTGGAAGTAAACAAGTTAGCTTATTTGGGAGGCAAACTGGGCTGGATAGATGGGGTACTGATATTAAACCTTATTTTAGAGAAAGGCCATGAGTTAGATGGACTACACAGTCTTGAAATTCATTGTCTGCTGGGTGTTCAGTCCAGTGGGACTGGTCCATCTGTTGGGTACCTGTGACTGATTTAGGAAGTGGTTGCATTGGATTTTTTAAAAAGTCTCTGTTTTAAAAGTTTAATTCAGGTTTACAGCCAGTGATTTATTTTTAAAAAGTCAGTATTTGGTATGGAGTAAGGACAAGCTCTCGCAGGTTCATGTGACCCAATCAGCCAATTTGTTCGGAGCGAGCAAATCCTGGCAAGGAACACTGCTTTTCCTTGCCGGTTCAGAATCTGGAGTCATGGAGTACAGTTGCCTTTATATCATTCTCTGTAGATAGTTACTTACCCTAATAAACTTGGTGGTCGCCCATCTTTGCAAGATACTGCATGGCGTAAAGCGTGTTTTCAAGACAACTAAAAATTTGAAATGACTGTGATTTTTATTGTGCTTTAATGCAATCTGGGGTTAATTTATCAGAGATTTAAAATAATTTAACATAAACAGATCTCTCTTAAAATAACGGAGGGATGAGCCTCAAAGGAGCACATTAAGCATTTGTGTGGTCAAATGACATGATTTGCATATTTTTCCAAATAGTCAACCATTAAATCCCAAAGAGTAAATAAAAATATTTGGGGAAATTATTTTAATTCTGTATATTATTTTAACCATACAGATGAAAATGGCGAATAAATGCTGTTCTCCAAATGATCAGGTAGGATATCTCTCTTTTGGACCAAAAGTTATATGAGTAATAAAAACATGTCTTTGTGGAAAAAAAAGATTCTCCATCAACTTAAAGGACGTTGAGAGTTGTTAGTTGATAATAAGAGCTGTTTAGTGGTAAAGTGTGTTGCATAAGTGGAACTAAAAGATGGGTAGACTACAGATGTCCAGTAATCACATTTAAAGAGATATGATTGCATAGTATGTACATGGTTTAATAATAGGTCCTGTTTAAAATGTTTGGACTTCAGTCATGTTTGAGATAGAAAAATTGGTAGGTTTCTTTTTAGCTGTTACTTTTCAGTTATTAAGAAGCAGCATCTGTTATTAGAGAAAGGCTTCTAATAATAATTGGATGTAGAGCGTCTTCAAAATCAGAAGTGTATTGAAAACAATGAAATCCCATAATTAGCATCTCAAATATGTAGTATGTATTAATTTTAAAAAGTCTAAAATATTCATATGTCAGTTTCTAAACACGATTTAGACAGAGAGAATTCATGCCTTTTCCTGTTGATGTTCTAATTTGTTTGGGAGGAACGGATCCAAATGTTCTCATCCAATGGAATTTATTGTAGTCGATCCAGATTGCTGACTGTAACACCTACAAGAATTCTTTAGGGGCTAAATAGCTTCAAATTGGCAAGCTGCACTGCCTAGATTATTATTTGCTTATTGCAGAAATGGTCTTCAGGAATACATATGTCCTGATATAAATTGTTAAATAAATTCAAAATTGAGCTTATATCAATGGTGAAAAATGTCTCTTTTTTCAGCTGTTATTGTGTAGAAGTTTCTTTTAAATGACAAAATTAACAAACTGTTACTTAGAAGAAATAAATATTATTATGGACGTTCACATGTAAATATTGAAACAGTAATGAAATAACCACAGTAAACTACAAAGATACAGCAGATGAAGGATGAGATAAAGAATTGATACTGGTGGTTAAAAACAACAATCTCAATAGAGAGTTGTCACTTGGCTTTTTAGCTTCCCAACTTGCCCAAGGCTAGCTGTCAAGTAGAGCGTTCAGCCCTGGCCTACATGTCTTCTTATTGTTATTACTGCTGTGTTCCATTTTTGTTGCTAGTCAGAGATCCAAGGGTAATGACTTGGAAAATTCTGCCACCCTTCAAACTATCTATCTTTGCACTCCAAGAATGAGATCAGTTTCAAATAGCGATGGTATGACCTATTTGAAGCCTGTCATCTTTTTGTAGGATCCGAGGGTTAAAGAATGTTCGGAATATTATATGGAAAATGTAGAACAAGAAAAGGACATTTGACCCATCAAGCTTGTTCTTTCCACAAGCTTTACTCAATTTATATTCATGAGAAAGGCACTGAAAAATTTCCAAGGAGATAAAACTGTGGATTTTTCCCAGGTTCTTACATAGAATATAGAACAGTACAGCGCAGGAACAGGCTCTTCAGCCTATGATGTTGTACTGAACATGATACTAAATTAAACTAATCCCTTCTACCTGTCCTTAGTCAATATTCTTCTATTCCTTGTACGTTCATGTGCAAGGAATAGACAGATATGGACCAATATGCATTCACTTAATTTAAGAAAATTCCAAGTACCAATCCGGTGCTGCCGTCTATATTAACCAGTTCCATGCCACAGATGACATTTGTGGCACAGGTTCTATCCAATCCCAAAAATTAGTTCATCTACTGTACCTATGTGTATTTTTATAACTTGCAGTTCCACTACCCAGATTTTTATCTAGGTATTTGTTAAAGGAATAAGACAACCTAGTATTAATTATAGTATTTTTTTAGAATTCTGTTCCATGTAATTTGTGCAAAGACAAAGAAAAATGTCCAATCTGGACTTTTCCTTTAGGACTTATTAATCCTCTGCTTCTGTGAGTAGTCTCAAAGTCAAATAGCCTGCATGCTACCAAAGGCTGTCTGAATTTTAAATCTTGGACTGTATCATTTATCAGTTTTTTTTTTCCCACGGAAAATAAGCTCTGCTTTCTGAATTTATCTTCATAATTTGCAGCCCCATTTCCAGAAATGATCACCTTCAATCTTCTAGAAACTTAAGAATGACATGCTCTCTATGAGCACGGAAGTGGATGCGATTGAGTTCTGCTGAAAATCTTTTTAAGATGAGAGTAGTTCTGGAACATGCAATTTTAATTCAAAGTAATGCTGACCAGAGACAAAAACAATAGCCAGCAGAAAGTTTTAAAAATCAGTTTTCTGATTGGTTGGGGGTCAGATCTTCCCCTCAGTTGGGACACTCTAGCAACATTGCTTGACAAACTACATCGGGAATAACTCCATCTTAACTCGCCCATTAAGCTACTTCAACATTGTTGGACCCAAGAAAACATTACTAAAGTCTCGGCATTTCCTCGTGTGGCTTCAGGCATTCTTGCCTAGTCTGTCAGGCCAGTCTGGTTTTTGCCGCAAGTCTAGCAGAGGAAACAACCTGAAAGGGAGACTTTTTGTTCCAACAAGAATGATGTGGCATTTTATTAAATAAAGAAAATGCCTTGAGGTCAATACTATCACTTAATAAAAAATAGCAACAGTTTGATGTTCTCATCTAATGTCAAAAGTGCACACACTTTTAAACAAAAAATGTTTCAGTTATCCTTTTAAACTGTAAGGAAGTCATGTGTGAAATCAACAGTCGGAACCCTCAAACTGTTGAATGGGGATAATATATAAACCAATTTATTGGGTCTGATTTGTGTCTGTCTCTTAAAATAGCCAGAGATGGAAAGCTGTGTCAGGTCCACATGTGTTTGTTGCTGTTCTGAATGCAGCTTTTAAAACATCCTGAAGTTGCTGGTGTCATGCATGAGGTACAACATTAGAAGTGAGGTGACATTGAACCTGCAATACTGCACATTCTGCATAAGTAAGCTGCCAACCCTGATGAATATTTTGGGCTTGCTTAGCCTACTGTTGTGGTGCCATTGCAGCGGTGGAGGTTGTCACTTTAGATTGGAATCAAACCCTCGTAATTCCACACAGAGCACCTTTACGAGTTGATTCCCTGATAATCTAGTTCAGCAATTTGCTGGCTGACTTAGACATCATATGCATGGCACAGAGCCCTTGAAGGTTTGAGTACAAAATTGATGGCTTTGTGTGCAAGAATCATAAAAACAATACAGTGTTTTGATGTTGAAGATTGACTTTTCAATTTTCTAAGATTTTCCTCTGCAGATAATTCACATGGGATGGGTGAGTGCGAAGCTGTTAGGATCTGATTCCAATCAGATTTACAAGTTCAAGTTTCTGGGACTGAAGGGTTCATCGCTTCACATTTTCAATGCTCCACCGGTAAGGAACAGAAACTCTTTAATGTTGTACAGATTTATATTCCTTTTTCTCATATTTTCCTCTGAGGCTTTACTTAAAACAATCAACTTAACTTCAACAGAAGGTTCAAATTGAAGCAGAGTGAGTGTATGTATAGTCCTGATAAAGTCACCTTTCTCACCATGGTTCCGAGCGCTCCAAGCTTAACTTCCACGATAGTAAGTGAGCTAGAGCTTACCATTAATTTGCCAAGTAATGGATACAGAAATGCACGGTGGCACAGTGGTTAGCACTGCTGCCACAAGGCACCAAGGGCCTGGGTTCAATTACCGGCTTGGGTCACTGTCTGTGTGGAGTTTACGCATTCTCCCCATGTCTGCCCAGGTCTCATCCAGGTGCTCTGGTTTCCTCCCACACTCCAAAGATGTGCAGGTTAGGTGGATTGACCATGTTAAATTGCCCCTTAGTGTCAGGGGGACTGCTAGAGTAAACGCATGCGGCTATGGGGATAAGGCCTGGGTGGGATTGTGGTCGGTGTAGACTCAGTGGGCCGAATGGCCTCCTTCCTTCTGCACTGTAAGATTCTATGATTTTAAGCTGTGCTACAGAATATCAAATCATTTAAAAGCAAATGAGTAAAATTACACCTTTGCACTATTCTCATCCAGCTATATCTCGTTTGGTGTCAAACCTTGGTCCAGTTGTAGCGCTCTCATCTCTGATTCTGGCCTCAAGCTCCATTGAGTGCATAGTTTAGGTTGACACTCCAGTGCAGTACTGAGAGAATGTTGCAATGTCAGAGGTGCCATTTTAGATAAGATCTTAAATTGTCACCTTAAATGAATTTAAAAATATCCCCTAGCACTATTTTGAAGAAGGGAAATTCTCCTGGCCCCCTGACCAATATTTATACCTCTACCAAAATCAATAAAATCATATTTATCTGGTCACTTATCTAATTTCTGTTTATAGAACCTTACTGAGCCCAAATTGGCTACCATGTATTCCTACATTGCGAACTTCAAAAGTGCTTAATTGATTGTGAAAGGTGCAATACTAATGCAAATTCTTTATCTCCAGCTGATATAGTAGGTTGTAACTTTGTTCTAAATTTAACTTTGTCATAGCTTTATAAGACCCTTGTCAGGCCTCATTTAGAGTATTGTGCGCAGTTCTGGTCGCCTCACTATAGGAAAGATGTAGAAGCTATTGAGAGGGTACAGAGGAGATTTACAAGGATCTTGCCTGGACTGGGAGGCATGCCTTATGAAGTTAGGTTGAGGGAGCTGGGACTCTTTTCCCTGGAGAGACGAAGGTTGAGAGGCGACCTGATAGAAGTTTACAAAATGTTGAGAGGAATAGATAGGGTGGACTCTCAGAGGCTATTTCCCCGGGTTGAAATGGTTGCTACGAGAGGACACAGATTTAAGGTGCAAGGAGGGAAGTTCAGAAGTGATGTTAGGGGTAAGTTTTTCACTCAGAGGGTGGTGAGTGAATGGAATCGGCTGCCGTCAGTGGTGGTGGAGGCGAACTCGCTGGGGTCTTTTAAAAGACTTCTGGATGAGTATATGGGGTTTAATGAGATTGAGGGTTAATAGATAGGTCTGTAGGTTGGTAGGTGTTGATGTGATCGGCGCAACTCGTGGGCCGAAGGGCCTGTTTGTGCTGTAGTGTTCTATGTTCTATAGCTGTTTATTCATATATAGCTGTAGACGTTTGTTCTGAGCCACATTTGATTTTACAATGTGACATTAATAACAATACATTTGTATAAAACCTCTTTAACTGCTGCTTCCACACTTCAATTCCCAATAACAAAATCACATTTGCAGAAAGAATTTTCAGAGGATCAAACATGATGACTTACTTTTGAGGTATTTATTTGAACAGGGAAATGTATACATTTGTTATGACATTTTAACTCTCTTACTGAACTTGTTCATACAAATCAGTTTCTTTCTTTTGTATGACAAATCAGTTTATCATACAAAAGGAAAGTGCCATAGTTCCTGGGAATCTGAAGTAAAAACAAGAAGCATCTGAAAATACTCAACAGGTCAAGCAGCTTCTGTGGAGACATTTATATAGATGATCTGGAGGAGGGAACCGAGTGTAGGGTGTCGAAATTTGCTGATGACACCAAGATTGGGGGAAAGGCAAATTGTGCGGAGGGTGTGGAGAGTCTGCAGAAGGATCTAGATAGGCTGGGCGAATGGGCCAGGAAATGGCAAATGGAATTTAATGTTGGCAAGTGTGAGGTGGTCCACTTTGGTAGGAAGAATGGTAGGAAGGACTATTACTTACGTGGCGAAAAACTGCAGCAGGCGACGGTGCAGAGGGACCTCGGGGTCCTTGTGCATGAGTCGCAAAAACCCAGCCTGCAGGTGCAGCAGGTGGTCAGGAAGGCGAATGGGATGCTGGCCTTCATAGCGAGGGGGATTGAATATAAAAGTAGGGAGGTCTTGCTGCAGCTGTATAGGGCATTGGTGAGGCCGCAGCTGGAGTACTGTGTGCAGTTTTGGGCGCCGCACCTGCGCAAGGATATTTTGGCCTTGGAGGGAGTGCAGAGGAGGTTTACTAGGCTGATACCGGAGTTGAGGGGGTTGAGCTATGAGGAGAGGCTGAATAAACTAGGCTTGTACTCGTTAGAGTTTAGAAGAATGAGGGGAGATCTCATTGAGACGTATAAGATGATGAATGGGATGGATAGGATAGAGGTGGAAAGACTCTTCCCGCTCAAAAAAGACAGTAGGACTAGGGGGCACAGCCTCAAGATAAAGGGGGGGCGGTTCAGAACGGAGTTGAGGAGGAACTTCTTCACTCAAAGGGTGGTGAATCTCTGGAATTCTCTGCCCGTTGAAGTGGTGGAGGCTGCCTCGCTAAATATTTTTAAGAAGCGGGTTGATGGGTTTTTGATAAGAGAAGGGATTAAGGGTTATGGGGAGAGGGCGGGAAAGTGGAACTGAGCCACGACAGATCAGCCATGATCTTATTGAATGGCGGGGCAGGCTCGAAGGGCCAGATGGCCTACTCCTGCTCCTATTTCTTATGTTCTTATTTCTTATGTTGAGAATGAGTGGAATTTTTCAATCCTGCCTATCGTGGGACCAGGAATTCCCACCCAAAGTCCATGGGCAATTTGTTAATCCATCAAATTATCTATCCCAGCTACATCAATTCCCACCCTGGGCAGGACCAAAATACTTTGACCAATGTTTCAGGTCACTGACCTTTCTACAGAAGTCTAAATTCTTCTTCACCTGCTGTGTATTTCCAGCTAATTATGCTTTCAATATCATGCTTTCCAATGCTTCAGACCTGTGAGGTATGTCCCAAAATGCAATACACGCAAAATACATCAGCAGTGAAACAGTAGATTATAATTCATAAGCAACAACTTTGTTGACTGATTTACCTTAATTCTGCATTACAAACTCCTTCAATTGGAATGTTCTGCTAAAGTGTGAGCAGTTGCAAGGCCTGAAATTAGGAACAGAATTGGCTGTCACCCATTTTTCAAAATGGCAAAAAATCTCTATAGATACATATTTGTGCACCTGGTGTACATTATGAGAAGCAAAGCTGGCAGAATGGTGTGATCTGCTCTAAGTCATGCAAACTCCCTTGCTCTGAATGAGAAGTGTGTTTGTAAATGTATGGTGCATGCATAGTTGCCTGCTTGGAAAATGTTCTGGTGGAAGTAAGCCCAAAACTGCTGGTCTTCTAATGGCAATCTGTTCCTAAAGCCAGCTCCAACCCACTTACTTTTCACCCAAATGGAGTGACAAGGCACCATGGGGACCAAAAAAAATCCCCTGCTACTCCCATAAGGAGAAGTCAGTCAGGAATGATGAAAAAGGGCACAGGCAGTCACTCATGCTCTAATTTTCATTTCCCCTTATTGCTACTTTGCTCTATTGACCAGTCCTTTCCCTTCAATTTACTACATCTTCCCTCATGTGATTTCTTTCTGCACTATTTGGTTTAAAACCTTCTCTACCATTCCTAGTTATATGGCCCACCAGAACTCGGCTGTCAGCACGTATAGGCGAGGACCACACCAACAAACAGCTCCCACTTGCCCCAGGACTTGGTGTCAATGCCCCATGAATTGAAACCAATTTGATTTTTATTCATTTAGGTGGATATGGGCATTGCTCACCAGGCCAGTGTTTATTGCCCATCCCTAATTGCTATTTTGAGTGACGTTCTAGGCCATTTCAGAGGGTACTTAAGAGTCAACCACATTGCTGTGGATCTAGAGTCACATGTCAGTCAGACCATGTAAGCATGGCAAATTTCCTGCCTTAAGTGACTTCAGACAACCAGATGGGTTTCTCTCATTGACAATAGTTTCATGGTCATCATTAGTCTTTTAGTTCCAGATTTTTATTAAATTCAAATGTCACTATCTGTCATGGTGGGATTTGAACATGGGTCCCAGAAGATTACCCTGGGTCATTGAGTAACAATACCACTACACCGCCGCCTTCTCCACTCCAATCTTTGAGACTCATATTCAACTCCCTAATCTTATTTGCTCTACACCAATTTTCCTGTGGCTTAGCTAATAATGCAGAAATTATTACTTTTGAATTTCTGCTTTTTAATTTGGCCCCAAGCTGTTTATAATAAAAGAACAAAAAGCTTTTGCTTGAAGCTTATACAGTGCTACGATACAAAATACTGGGGACATTAGGACCCAGTTTGAATCATGGAGAGTGAGGTTACACTTGCTGGAATGTCCCTTGACATTGGACATGGGAGATAAATCCCTGTAAAGCCCTTAAAATGAATTGGAAAAGTTAGAAATTTTCAGGCCAGATTTTATGGCTGTAAGATGTTGAACAATACAAAATAAATTCAACATGGAAGATTTAAGTATAAAATGTTGATCAAGTATTGAGCTTTATAATTATTATAATGTCAACACTATCTCAGGAAGTTGCTAAATATAATGACTCTTTAGAACAATGAATGGCCAACAACACAGAAAGCATTGTTGAGGTACAAAATATGCATTCACCCTTTTATAGACAGTAAAATTTGCTATTGTCAACATGCCATTTAAATGCTTAGGTTAAAATCATAAAGGGAAAATATATCATCCAGATATAAAGTGAAAATAAGAGTGTATTGGAAAAATACGCTATTCTCCAGTTCTGTTTACCATAAATTTAGTAGTTTTTAACAATAGTTCTCCACATCAAACGTTGCTATAAATAGATGGTGTATGCGTCAGGGATCAGTGATTTATGTGAAATGACCTACCCACTGGTACCTACCGCATTAAAGCTGGCACATAGAAGTGAAAGAGCTCTAATGGTCACAATTTAAGTGATTTTCCATGAACCGCTGGCCCCTGAGCTGTTTTTCATAAAATTGTTGATCCTTGAATTACTGCAACATAGAATCCCAACAGTACAGAAGGAGGCCATTCGGCCCATCAAGTCTGCACCGATTCTCTGACAGAGTGCCTTACCCAGGTCCTACCCCCATTACTCCACATATGTGCCCCACTAAAGGAAGCTCCTCAGCCCGCTTTGCTAAGTGTCAATTTAATTACACTTCCCCACTCTACGCTTGGTCTTTGTTGTAGTCTCTTACTGCCAGCATATATGCTGAGAGTTTCAATGTAGATTTCATGGGATCTGTTACTATGTTATCTATGCTGAACACGATATTGAGGCTGATGAGGATCCTGGCTGAACACAATTACATGAAGTTTTTTACTAGTGACAACCACACACAACTCCATGCCGACATTGATCTAGTGTGCAGGCTGACAATTGCATAGATTGTATGCCTGACTCACAGGGTATAGAGGAAGCCTTATTGTTACAGAGTCATAGACAGTAGTGAATATCTTCAGGCAATAGGAAACATCTAAAATGGAGGCTCTACCTGTTACCCTCCAGCCTTGCACATCGTAATGTCATAGTCATATCAGATGTAACTTAAAGATACATGTCACTATCTGCATTGTAAGAAGTCTCACAACACCAGATTAAAGTCCATCAGATTTATTTGGAATCACAAGCTTTAGGAGTGCTGCGCCTTCATCAGGTTTGATCACCCAATGAAGGAGCAACGTCCGAAAGCTCATGATTCCAAATAAACCTGTTAGACTTTAACCTGGTGTTGTGGGACTTCTTACTGTGCCCACACCAGTCTGGCATCTCCACATCATGAGTGTCTGCATTGACATGCATACAAATATGACAACAGTACTTTTATTAGTGCAACATATTTTGTCCTTAAAACGCTTGCTTTATTTCACATTTTAAATCAACTTTTTTTCATTTTCGGCAGAGATAATGACCATGAATCGATGCAAAATTCAGCTAAGAGGGTGTGTTGCCTATAGAAATGTTCTGTGGTTCAGCTGGTAGCAATCTGGCCTCTTGAGTTAGAAGATTGTGTGTTCAAGTACAACCACAACCACAACAGTGACTGTATTTCAATGGTTGTAAAGCATCTCTGGCATCTTGAGTTGTGAAAGGCTCTATATAAATGCAAGTCTTTCTTTCTTCTCTAAGATTAATTTTGCATGTTAATAGGTCCACGCTGCATAATGGCAGCGCACATTGCAAAGTGGGGCGATGAGATCACTCTGTCCAATTCATAGCCCATGTGATTTTTCAAACATTAGGTTTTAAGTCTTCCATTGGATCCCCTGACCACAAAGAGATGTACAGGCTAAAAACACCCAGCTCTTCCCAACAGAATTCCAGAATTAGCTTGGTTGGAGAGGGGCAGAAGGTCCTTGAACTAGACAAGTACCTGGTGTTATAATCCAGAAATCCAAAATTAAATCAAAAGATTCCATCAGCAATGCAAAGTGTTACACTGAGATAACTACCCTTTCTCCTCCAGAGTACCTCACAGCTTCTTTGAGGGTCAGTTAGTTTAGTTGGCTGGTTTGTACTGCAGAGTGATGACAATAGTGTGGGTTCAATTCCTGTACTAGCTAAGGTTATTCATGAAGACTCCATTTTCTCAACCTTGCCCCTTGCCTAAGGTCTAGTGATCCTCAAGTTAAACTCACAGATTGCCATCTGGGAATACGGTGACTTTAACTTTAGGGATGGCACGGTGACACAGTGGTTAGCACCAGGGACCTGAGTTCAATTCCAGCCTTGGGTGATTGCGTGGAGCTTGCACGTTCTCCTCATGATTGTGTGGGTTTACTCTGAGTGCTCCATTTTCCCGCCCCCCCCCCTCAGTTTAAAGATGAGTGGGTTAGGTGGCTTACACAAAGAGAATTTAGCATGGTCAATGCACCTAATCAGCTTGTCTTTTGGACTGTAGGAGGAAACCAGAGCACCCGAAGCAAACCCATGCAGGCACAGGTACTGATAGAACGTGCAGATTCCACATAGTGACCCAGACCAGGAATTGAACCTGGGTCCTTAGTGCTGTGTTAATCATTGTATCACCATGCCACCCAAATAGTTACTCTGCAGGTCATGGGTTCAGCATTGTACTCAAAGCTACCATGTAACAACTATTATCTCATATAGTCTGAGTGGCTAGACAACTAGTTCAACTGACCAATCAAGCTTTGTAATTGCTCTGTCTCCTCTTATTATAACCTAATCTATCTGTGATGATCTAGTACAATTAACAAGATGAATGTAATTTATGATCTAAGTTAATGTAATTAAAAGCTACACAGGTCTGACTATCAATTTTAAATTTACTTTAATCTTATTGATGAAGCATTTTCTTAAATTCCACAGTACTAACCCATAAGAAATGATCTTACGATGATGCATCAACATTTTACTTCATAACATCACCAAACTGTTGACAGATCTACTTTTACCTGAACACGATCCATATTTTTCATGTTTATATCTTCGAGACTATTTTGAGATCTCCTTGTACTGTAAAAGATTCTTTCTCTCGTTTGTGATTGTCACTTCCAGACTCACTATCACTGCTTGCACTATTTTCTTACTTTCCACTCCTTCATCATGTTGTCAGTCCATGGGCCTTGTGTTTTGGCATCCTGAACATTTGAACCTGCCAGTAGCATTTTCTGTACACCCCACAATTGTTTCACTTTCTATTCATTAAATCAATCAAGAATGCCTGTCACCTGAATATCCACGCATTTGGCCTGTGGATGTGAGAGCTCTGTCATTAGTGTCATGATTACCTATATTACTGCTACTTTTCACATTCTGTTCCTCAAGACCCTCAGCACAATACGCGGGTACTTGGAAGCAGAAGGTATCACATTTATTTTTATCAGCTGCTCAGAGTCTGAGATTTGTAAATAATTCCAATTCGGTTACGAGGAGTGAACCATAGCAGTTTGATTGCCGTGTTCAATTAATGCTGTTTGACCATCATGATGTATTAGCTTACTGGGTCCTTTTCATTCCCTATGGTCATCTTTTATGATTCATCAAATCTCCTGAATGAAGTATGGTCTTAGATGGTCTGATATGATGCCTTGGCACTCTCCAAATTTAGTCCAAGACTTGCACCTTGATAGTCCAGAATCCTGCATATAAAGCACTCAAATGTGGAGAAAAAAAGATGGAGCCAACAGTAGTGGCTTCTAAAACAAAAGGACAGTACAGATAAGGCAATTTGGGATTTCACCCATTGGGAATGAATTCTTTGCATGAACTGTCAATATTCTGAGAGTTACCATTGGTCAGAAACTCAGCTGAACTAGCTAACCGCTCTGGCCAGAGTGGTTGTCAGTCTGCAGCCTGGTCAATCAGTTTAATTTATGCAGCATTTCTTCCATCACTACAAAATTGCTTCAAGAAGTCCATTGCTGAAATAGAATTCTGTTGACTTGTACGTGATCATTGCTATATTCTCTCGCATGCCTCTGAACTCATCTTTGGAAAGTCCTCCTCCATTAGTAATCAGAAACTCAGCTGGCTTTCCAAGCCCAGTCCCTATCCATTTCTCTTGGTTTTGTTCATAATAGCCTTTTTGTTTGTACTACTTACTTTTCAATACTAAATCTACTTACTAAATCTACAAAACGTAGAATGAAAATATTTGCCTTTGTCTCATACTTTTAGATCCGTCACGACTACCCTCAATGAACAATGTAGGATACCTTAATTATGTGGCAAGTGTAGCTATTATATCACTTGAAGTTAATCTGTGTGAGAATATTTTTATTTGAGATATTTACATATTTCTTCTCCTTTTACATTTTTTTTCTCCTTTTCCCCGATACAGCAATAAAAGGATGAAATTATGTGGCTAGGTTACAGACAATAGTCTTGTATTCCCTTGAATATAGAAGACTATGGGGTAATCTAACTGAGTTTTGTTTACGATGAATCTATAGGGTACACAGAACAGCTATTACCTCTGGTGGAGGAAGTCCCGAACAAGGGGTCATAAACTGAAAATTAGAGCTAAACTGTTCAGGGGTGATGTCAGGAAGCACCCTATTCACACAGTGGCGATGGAAATCTGGAGCTCTCGCCACCAAAGTGTTACTGAGGCTAGATCAATTAAAATTTCAAAACTGACAATGCTAGGTTTTCGTTAGACAGGAATGTAAAGGGTTAGGAAATCAGGGCAAATAGGTGTATTATGATGCAGATCGCCTTTGATCTAATGGAATATTGGAGCAGGCTCAATGTGCTAAATGGCCTACTCTTGTTCCTGTGTTCCTTTCCCTCACTTGCTTTTCAGATGTTTACATGTTGCTCTTGTCAGTGGAGAAAGCAGGGGTCATTCCTCCTTTGACATGTATGGGGTGATGAAAGACACAGATAGAGGAATTGTCCCCATTATTCCATGAATGAGCTGACTTCTTCTAGGCTAGATTTATAATGGTACCAGTAGCTATCCTAAAGCTTGCACCATTCTCACCCAAAGATATGCAAATTAGGTGGCTTGGCTATGCCAAATTGTCTTTTAGTGTTGGGGGATTAATGGGATAAATGCGTGGGGTTACGAGGATAGGGCCTGGGTGGATTGTTGTTGGTGCAGGCACGATGGGTTGAGTGACCTCTTTCTACACTGTAGGGATTCAATTATTCAAAAATCATAAACCAATGGATGGCTTAGATAAGGACATGACTGTATTATTCGACTTTTTTTTAAAGATTTCACTTTTTTTTCTATTCATTCACGGGATATGGGCTTCACTGGCTAGGCCAGTATTTATTGTCCATCTCCAATTGCCCTTGAGAAGATAATGGCGGGCTGCCTCCTTGAACTGCTGCAGCCCATAAGGTGTTTGTACACCTACAGTGATGATAGGGAGGGAGTTCCAGGTTTTTGACCCAGCAGCAGTGAGTGGCTTAGAGGGAAAATTCCAATTGCTGGTTTGTCATACATCTGCAGCTCTTGTCCTCCTTGATGGTAGCAGTCATGGGAACATGCTGTTTAAGGGGTCTTATTGAACTGTCGCAATGCATCTTGAAAATGACATGTACTGCTGCCATTGTGTGTCAGTGGTGATGGGAGTGAATGTTTGCAGAGAGGCTGTCAATAAAGCAGGCTGCTTTGTGGATGGTATCATGCTTTTTCAGCATTGTTTAAGCAACACTCATCGAGGCAAGTGGAGAATATTCCATCACATCCCTGTTTCATAAATTGCTGACATGCTTTGGGGAGTCAGGAGCTGAGTAACTCACCACAGGATTCCCAGCCTCTGACCTGCTACTGTAGTCAAAGTGGCTACTTCCGTTGAGTTTCTGGTCAATGGGACAGTAGAGAATTCAGCGACGATAATGACATTGAATATCAAAGGACAATAATTAGATTCTCCCTTGTTGGAGATGGTCATTGCCTGGCACTTGGGTGATATGAATGTTATTTGTCAGCCCAAGCAATGATATTCTCCCTACTATTAGTCTTGAATCCCCTTCTTTAACTTTTGCTTGCATCTTTTGGGCAGGATTTTTAATCTTTGATAAGGAGGTTGAGCAAATTGCCAATGCAACTTTAGGACAACTTGTATTTGTTTTGTCTGATTCTTAACTGCTCAGGCCATTCATACTTGTCTAACATTCTCTTGAAAAACATTAGGTCATGTTAAAAAGATGCAATATTGTTCCAAATGTGTAAAGTGCAGATCAACTCCCCTCCAAAAACAATTGCCATATCATGCTTCATGCCACGTTTAAATTGTGCCTTTTCACAGAAGATTTACTCAACAGCATAAATATCTCACTTAACTACATCAGTCCTTATAAAATGACTTGTTTTCGTTGCTTTACGTTGGAGTGCAACTCTTTTTCCTGACTTCATGTGTTTTTACCACCAAACCTGAAGCAAGTAGCATTTCTATATTTCTTAATCTTGTGTCAATCCTCACTACTTAATGAATCCAGGGAAATTTTTAATCAAACTGGTACTATATACTGCTGAAGCACAAGTACTAAATAGCATTCCACAGTTACAGGAGTCAGTGACAAACATATTTATCATAGGATTAAGGCTCTTCATGACCAATGGAATTTGTTCAGATTAGTCAGCCTCTGCATTGTGTGTGCCATTATTGAGGATACTGTCCCTTTTCTTCAGGTATTTCACCATGTAAGTCATACCTGAAGCATATTAAACATCTTTTGGACATTCCTGGGATTGAATGGTCCAATATTTTTGATTCACTTTTGTCTTCTGCTATAACAGCCTTATCAAGTGCATTTAGTCTCATTCTGCTTATCTGTAATCCCTCTGTTGTATGGATGCCCATGTCTGGTATCAGGGCTATTTCAAATTATTGTGTGTGTGTTTTCTTTTTGTGACACAGCAGAATGTTTAATTTCTTCATAAAGACTGAAGGAAGTCATTGTTTCTCAAAGTTTTCTTTCGGGCAGCTGACATCTGATCCAACAGAGTCTCCTAAAAATAGATCACCAGTTAGAAAAGAAGTGCCTTGCCATATTAGGCATCTCGGCACAATTCAATATTTTAAAGATCAATACTTATCCAATGATTCCTCAGTTGAATTCTGTCAGTCTTGTGAGCAATCTGTTATCGTCCGTGAGATATTCTTCTTTGGAATGACTCCCTGTTTTTCACGATATACATCAAATTCTGACTTTGGCTCATAGACAATCTTTCTTGCAGATTTCATTCAAGAATTCAGATAGAAATCATCACTATCTAATTGATGGGCATCCATCGCGCAAATAGTTTACTTTTGATTTTACTACTTGTAAAAGTGACAATGTTACGGTCATATCTTGTTTTCTCTTTTGTAGGCTTGTATCCCTTGTCCACATGCTTACTTCATTCTTCCGCTGTCAGGGTTCAGGGTCTGAAAACACTGGACAACAGTCACACCCCAACAACGTCCAGTCACTTCCTGCCATTTTCCAGAATGGCAAGAAGAATTTTGGTTTCCTGTCTGAAACTCTTCTCAATTTTCAACCTTCACCTCCAGGCCACAGTTTTTTTTACTGCCGTGTTATAAGTCAGAATAACAGGTGGTACAGAATAGAACTGGAGCCAACCTTTACACAGTATTATAAGCATTTATTTATAGCTATACCCGTTACAAACATGCGCCACCTCACCCAGCAACTACAGTTTCAGTCTGTTCCTATTTAGAAACGCAAGTGAATCTGAGTTAATGACCACCACCTGTGAACAATTAAACATAATTAAAATACAATTAACGCCTGGATCTACAGGAGATTTCTCAGGGCAAGTACGAGCATTTTTTAGTGAGAGGAAGTTGACTGGCACACCATCTGGCCAAAATGGCCTCAGCTGAGGATCTAGGTCACAGAAAACTGAAAACCTAGCAAATCTTTCCCATTTCCTGCACACCTATAAACGCAACAAAGAGACTGCAAAAGACTTATTTTTAAATAAGGGGAAGATCAACCACTGTCTGAGAATGTCTCACATTCTGCTCAATCTTATAGCCTTTACCCTCCTGTGGATACCTTTTATATGCACTCCTACTGTAAGTGCCTGCCTGTTTTAATAATTGAGTGACTTGCTCCAAACTTTGTATGCTTAGAGTCAACAGTGGAAGTCGTAGAGAAGTTCATCTTGACCACTTATAAATCCATTTGTGCTGAGATAGATGGCCTACTCAATTTTAGCTTCTGAACATTGAATCTTTTTTGAACGTTCTGAAAAAGGGAATGTTCCTGGCCACGTGTATCTAACAGTAAAAGGAAACTCTGGTGGGGAGCAATGACCTGCATTGCCTTCTCTTGGATTGGAGATCAGATGGAGCCCACATTGGAAGCTTTACAATCTAGACCAACCAACCTCAGCAACGTAACAGTACATACAGAGCTTTTCAAATGGACATAAAAATGTTATTGTTAAGGATAAATTGGGTGCCACGCAAGCTTCAGAATCCCTTTCAAGGTCTTCAAATTTTAAGAAGCTGGGTGGGATTCTCTGGCCCCGCTCACCCCAAAATTGGAGAAACCTGTCCGAGGTCAAAGGATCTTTTGCATGGTCTGCCTCCCACTTGCTACGATTTCCATAGCAGCCGGGACAAGAGAATTTCCCCTCCACTGTTCGGTGAGAGTCCAGAAGACAATTTAACAATTTGACTTGATCAGTACACAGTCCATTCTACAATTAAAATATACAAGTCAGAATTCAATTAAATGAAAGAAAAGGTAAATCTTCTAAAAAGATGTAATTAGAGAGAGAGAATACTTGAGATTCTTAATCACTGTCTTGCTGATGCTGTGGCTGACTTGCAGTTTATAGACCTTGAGTTAAACCACGTGACATGTACATTGATCTTGTAAGCAATTAAGTTTAATTTGCCCAATATAGTTCCAGCTATTCCACAGCCATTTTGTGGGATAATTAAATTAATTGCAGTTCTTTTTAAGTCAAACAACCAAGATCTTAAGAAAAACCAATTATTTGCAGGAAATGTGAATGCCACATCCAATACAATTTCCCCAATCTGTGGGAAATATTGAGCTGAACTTATAATTGTAGGAATGATTGGGCAGCATGTGCGTGTGCATTGGAAATTGCCAGAGGGCATCACTGAATTCTGAGATCACTGAAGTGTGACACAAGTTTCAAAGAGAGGGCAGGAAAGAGAGAAAACCAGGAACCCACTCACTGTCCGGTTATTGATCTATTATCTCTGTGAGGAGCTTATTAACAGACCAGAGAGGGCCAAAA
The DNA here is from genome assembly GCF_965287045.1 of Carcharhinus amblyrhynchos. Taxonomy (NCBI): domain Eukaryota; kingdom Metazoa; phylum Chordata; class Chondrichthyes; order Carcharhiniformes; family Carcharhinidae; genus Carcharhinus; species Carcharhinus amblyrhynchos. The sequence continues at coordinate 30,407,543 of NC_137330.1, forward strand.
GGAGATTTTCAAAAAGAAAATTGCCAAAGCCCAAACAACCCAATGCAAATTAGTGCACAGCTGTTGGAGTCATCGTGGCAAGCTGCACCAAAAAGAAATTGGATCTGGAGATGTCATTGTAAGAACATAAGAAATAGGAGCAGGAGTAGGCCATCTAGCCCTTCGAGCCTGCCCCGCCATTCAATAAGATCATGGCTGATCTGTTGTGGCTCAGTTCCACTTTCCCGCCCTCTCCCCATAACCCTTAATCCCCTCTCTTATCAAGAACCCATCAACCCGCTTCTTAAAAATATTTAGCGAGGCAGCCTCCACCACTTCAACGGGCAGAGAATTCCAGAGATTCACCACCCTTTGAGTGAAGAAGTTCCTCCTCAACTCCGTTCTAAACCGCCTCCCCTTTATCTTGAGGCTGTGCCCCCTAGTCCTACTGTCTTTTTTGAGCGGGAAGAGTCTCTCCACCTCTATCCTATCCATCCCATTCATCATCTTATACGTCTCAATGAGATCTCCCCTCATTCTTCTAAACTCTAACGAGTACAAGCCTAGTTTATTCAGCCTCTCCTCATAGCTCAATCCCCTCAACTCCGGTATCAGCCTAGTAAACCTCCTCTGCACTCCCTCCAGGGCCAAAATATCCTTGCGCAGGTGCGGCGCCCAAAACTGCACACAGTACTCCAGCTGCGGCCTCACCAATGCCCTATACAGCTGCAGCAAGACCTCCCTACTTTTATATTCAATCCCCCTCGCTATGAAGGCCAGCATCCCATTCGCCTTCCTGACCACCTGCTGCACCTGCAAGCTGGGTTTTTGCGACTCATGCACAAGGACCCCGAGGTCCCTCTGCAATTTTGCCCCGTAAGTAATAGTCCTTCCTACCATTCTTCCTACCAAAGTGGACCACCTCACACTTGCCAACATTAAATTCCATTTGCCATTTCCTGGCCCATTCGCCCAGCCTATCTAGATCCTTCTGCAGACTCTCCACACCCTCCGCACAATTTGCCTTTCCCCCAATCTTGGTGTCATCAGCAAATTTCGACACCCTGCACTCGGTTCCCTCCTCCAGATAATCTATATAAATGGTAAATAGCTGAGGCCCCAGCACCGACCCCTGGGGCACCCCACTAGTCACCAACCGCCAATCCGAATAGCACCCATTGACCCCCACTCTCTGCCTCCTATTTGACAACCAATCCTCTATCCACGCTAACACCCTACCCCCAACTCCATGTCCCCTGACCTTCTGCAATAACCTCTTGTGAGGTACCTTGTCAAACGCCTTCTGAAAATCCAGAAAGACCACATCCACCGGCTCTCCTCTATCCACTGCCCTAGACACATCCTCATAGAACTCCAGTAAATTTGTCAGACACGACTTCCCTTTAATGAAACCGTGTTGCGTCCGCCCTATCAAGCAATTCCCTTCAAGATGCCTCGCAATTTCCTCCTTAATGACGGATTCTAACATTTTACCTACCACAGACGTTAAACTAACCGGCCTATAATTCCCCGCCTTTTGCCTGGCACCCTTCTTAAACAACGGCATAACATTAGCCGTTTTCCAATCTTCCGGCACTTCCCCGGAATCCAGCGACGTCTGGAAAATAACCACCAAGGCATCCACTATAACCTCCGCCATTTCTTTCAGAACCCTTGGATGCATTCCATCCGGTCCTGGGGACTTGTCCACAATCAGCCCCTCCAGTCTATCGAGCACCACCTCTCTAGTAACAGTAATGTCATTAAGACCCTCCATTCCTACCACCTTTCCATCGCTAACACCCGGCAAATTATTCACGTCCTCCTCCGTGAAGACAGAAACAAAAAAGTTATTCAAGACCTTAGCCATATCCCCATCCCCTACCACTAGCTCCCCTTTCTCATCCTCTAAAGGACCAACGTTCACCCTAGCCAGCCTCTTCCTTTTTATATATTTATAAAAACTCTTGCTATCCTTTTTTATATTAAGTGCTAGCCCAGCCTCATAGCTTTTCCTACCCTCCTTTATCAACTTCTTTGTCAATCTTTGTTGACATTTAAACCTTTCCCAATCCTCTTCTCGCCCACTGCTCTTAGCTACTCTAAATTCCTCCGCTTTTAATTTAACACTTTCCTTCACCTCCTTCGTTATCCACGGCTTATTACCTCTCTTCCTACTGTCCTTTTTAACCATCGGAATAAATTTCTGCTGAGCACCAAGAAAGATCTCCTTAAAGATCCTCCACTGCTCCTCAGCAGACCTACCTTCCAACGCGCTCCCCCAATCAACATTCGCCAATTCTTCTCTCATCCTACCATACTCCCCTCTATTCAAACAAAGGACGCGTGTCCGGGAACCCACTTTCTCCTCCTCCATCTGCACCAGAAACTCCACCATACAATGATCACTCTCTCCAAGAGGATCCTTCACCGCAAGGTCCCTAATTCTACCCGCCTCATTACATAGCACCAGATCCAAGATAGCTCGCTCCCTCATCGGCTCCAACACACACTGTTCAAGGAACTTATCCCGGCAGCATTCCAAGAACTCCTCCTCGAGCCCACCTCGTCCAACATGGGTCGACCAATCAATATGCAGATTGAAATCTCCCATAACTACTGCCGTCCCATTCCTGCACGCCGCACTTATTTGCGTGTTAACAGCCTGCCCCACCTCCAGATCATTATTCGGGGGCCTATAGACGACACCCACCAGCGTCTTCCTCCCTTTGCTGTTCCTAATCTCCACCCACAACGATTCCACGTTCTGCTCTTTGGCTCCGATATCATCCCTTGCTACCACCTTGATACTATCCTTAATCAGCAGAGCTACGCCACCCCCTCTTTCCTCCTGCCTATCCTTCCTAAACACTTGATAGCCCTGTACATTCATCTCCCAGTCCCTGTCACCTTGCAGCCACGTCTCTGTAATGGCCACCAGATCATATCCATTTGTGTCGATCTGCGCCACCAGCTCATCCACTTTATTCCGAATGCTTCGTGCATTCAGATAAAGCGCTTTCATCCCAGCCTTCACCTGGACCCTATTTGCCGTAACGCCACCAATTGGGACATCCTCGGCCTCTTCCCTTACCTGTACCCTATCCTTAACTTTAGACCTCGTAGCGTCACCTACCCTCGCACCCTCCCCCCCCCTAATTAGTTTAAAGCCCTGTCTACAGTCCTCTTTACTCGATTCGCCAACACTCTGGTCCCAGCACGATTCAGACCAACCCCATCCCGCCCGAACAAGTCCCACCTACCCCAATACTGGTGCCAATGCCCCATAAATTCGAACCCATTCCTCCCACACCAATCCCTGAGCCACCCATTCACTTCCTTTATCCTGTCAACCCTACGCCCGTCTGCACTCAGTTCAGGCAGTAGCCCAGAGATGACCACCTTGTCGGTTCTACTTTTTAATTCCATTCCCAGCTTCTCATACTCCCTCCCCAGATCCTCAGTCCGCACTTTGCCTACGTCGCCGGCACCCACATGTACCACCACAACCGGGTTCTCACCCTCCCACTCCAGGTTCCTCTGCAGCCCAGCTGCGACATCCTGTACCCGAGCACCAGGCAGACAACACACCCTTCTGTGCACTTTGTCATTGTGACAAAGGACAGTGTCAATACTCTTCACCCCACTATCCCCAATCACTACTACGTTCCTTTTCCCCTTCTCTTTGCCTATGTCCTGCTGCATCACTGTACCGTGTGCAGTTTGCTCACCAACCTCACCTGCCTCGTCCTCTTCCAGACTGGAAGCAAGAACCTCAAACCTGTTATGCAGATTAAGAGGCTGAGGCCTCCGCTCCTCACCCCCCTTCCTCCTCCCAGCAGCCCCCTTTTGTCCCTGACCCTTAGATTTAGCCAGTCTAGGGGCACCCTCTCTCCCCCTGATGAGCCTCAGTGTCTGTAGCTCAGAGGCCAGCTCATCCACCTTGAGCTGGAGCTCCTCCAGCAACCTGCACTTACTGCAGACATGGTCACTGGGAAGGACCCTGGGGTCTGCCAGTTCCCACATCATACAGAAACCACACATCACATGCCCCTCCATTATTCACTGTAATTTTTTATGGGGAAAAAAATTTTTTCTTTGTTTCTTGCTGTAGTAGTTTTGAAAAAATTTTTTTTTCCTTGTTTTTTTTCAAACAAACTCACCTGGTCTTTTTCCTTCCAGCCCTTTTTGATATTAAGCCCTATTAACTCACTCTGCTTCCCACTCACTCCGCTGCCCGCTGTCTACACCAGGCCTCCTTTTAAACCTGGCGCTGATTTAAAGCAGGCTGGTCCACAAATGCCTTTTCACCACACCCTCAGAATTCTTAAAGCAGTAAATACAATAAATAAATGCTTTAAACAGTTCTACAAAGAGTAAAGTGCTTTAAACTTATTTTAAACAGGTTTTTAACAGGTAAAATCGTGGCTCTCTCTCTCTGCTCCAGCAAACAATGGAAGGCTTCACCGTGTAATAAGCTACAGTAATGGATGACTGGCTTTTTAGCCAATTTCTGAGCACTGATTTCTGGCCTTAAGAATTCCTGCCTCCTCTCTTGTGCAAGACAGCAGCAGGTCCCGTCATGGCTGCCGTCAGCTCCAATAAGCATCTCAGGGATTTTTACAGCAACTTCATTGCAGTGTTAATGTAAGCTTACTTGTGACACTAATAAATAAACTAATCTCTCTCCTTGCAGAGCTCAACATCATTAATTGGTGTGAACTCACATCGGCCCAATTGGAAATTAACCTTTCAAATTGCAGATGCAGTGCAAGGTCGGGACCTGGAAATTATCCAGGTTTTGGTTCCCAAACCGAATTCAAAAATCAAGCTCATTATATCAGAAAACTCTGGTTCAGCGAACCACATTAGTCAAATGGTATCAGACGAACCTTCCTGCCTTCACCAATATATACAGTGGATATCAGATTGTTATATATCTTTTTATGCTTAAGGTTTCATACATGATGTTGTAATAAGTTCACTTTGAACCATGCACTGTAGTATTGTTTGTAGCAGGAGCCACAGAACGACACCGAGTGAAGTATAACTTGACTCTTGGTTGACAGTGGTTGGCAAACATTAGTTGAGTCATGGAGATGCAGCATTAATAATACTTTATTAGACTATGACAATGCAATTATTACTTTCCAGTTTTTTGGGTTTTTTCCTATTTGTCCATAGGTCTGGATGAGACTTTCAAGATTTCATACAGCAGGGTTGCCTTTTCTTTCTAACTCTGCTAATCTTATGTAAACTGATCTTTCATTGTTAATTGTGAAGTGTATTTTCTGTCTTGATCTTTGAACCTATGCTATGAAACTAACTGTTGGAATAAATGCTACATTCTCTATTTCAACTTGAATTTTTAAGAACCGTCCTGAAACTGACCGACAGTAATTTTTTAAACATTAAAGAGCATTGATTCTTAAATGGTTAAAAGTGACAGGGGGAAATGAGCCTAGTAGGTAGGGATATGATCGGTGCAACTTGGGGGCCGAAGGGCCTGTTTGTGCTGTAGTTTTTCTATGCTCTATGTTCTAAGTGTTGTAATTCTCTATAATTGATCAGGAAGCCTGACTGGAAAAGGAACATATTTTATTACCAAATTCAAAGTAAAACCACTAGTCCCTGCCTGGGACAACTATTCAACAGGCCCAGTCCTGGACCTGCCTTGTAAAAGGCCCAGCTAATGAGCTCTGGCTGGTCAGGCCACTCACTGCCTGTGATCAGGAAACTCATATTCAATGAACCGCACAGGTCAATCAATAATTCCCCATGGACCTCGTGGGGACTATCATACCCACCCACATCCCCCCCAACCCCCAAAGCACCCTCCGCTCCTGAGTCCAAGGGTCCGCCCTTGCTCCCATGACAACGGGACCTTCTCTGTCTCTTGGTCTGTAGCCTGATCTCCATCACCTGTAGGGTCTGGTCGGGGAGTGTGTAACAGATAGATGAATGCCTGTCCCAGAAAGAGGGTCAACCAGCCACTACAGAGGGCTCATCCTCAGGGGCAACCTGTGACGGGGTATCTAATGCCTTTGTCTCCATGTCTGAGCCAAAATCTTCTTCATCCAGATGGCTGGCTCTCGCATTTTCAGAAGGTGGAATTTCCCATCTACAGACCGGTGTGAAGGACGCTGACAGTGGGTGTCCTGATAAACAGTTGCCTCTGCAGAGGATTTCTGTGACGGAGGTGATCTATGTGCTTTTTTAAAGTTTTCTGCCCTTGGCCCTAGTGCCTCTAATTTTCTCAAGGCCTTCTTGGAGCACTTTGGGATATTTCCTAATTACTTTGTATAAATTGGCAGTACCCATTTTAAAGATCTGTTGCCAATCCAGGCAGACTTTCTGCAGCTATCCCAAAAGGGTGGGCCCTGGTCCTTGCATCAATATGAAGTGGAATCGGATTGTCTGTTGCCAGTGCAGAATTGGGGTAACAGTGGTCCCTACAATATGTAAGGGCTTCCTAATGTATGTGGTCACTCTAGTTTAGTCTCCCACAGGCTGAAAGACAAGACGCCCAATCAGGGTTTTGCTCCCCTATAATAGATGCAGCAACCCCTATGTCTATATTCATGCCTGGGCGGTGACCATTTACCTGGAGTTTAATCATGATTGGAGCCACTCTGGGTGCAGCGATGCACTCGGATTAGTTTATTTGTATAGCCCTAACTTGAGGTGGCTTTGCCCTTTGACTTGGGCAGTATGTGTTTTACCTGTTTCTCTGTGGTGGACCTCATGACTACAAGCGCCGCATGGATGTTCTCACTCCTCACTGTATTGTGGAAAGATATCCCATCTTGTTCTGGAATCTCGCAGTCTCTGACTCCAACTGCCCATTCTTGGCAGAAAATGTGAGACATGAGCGTTATCCATTGGGGACTTGGTTCTGCAGTATGGGGGTCACTCAAGGCTGAGAGTAGCATCATCTGTGGACCGCTGAAGCTCTTGGGCCCTCTTCAACATTATTGAGGGAAAGGGACAGTCCTGTGGCTTTCTTGAGGTCCAGAGTTTGTTCAGTCTGTGGCTGAATGTGATTAACTCCGCATACTAAATGATCTCTTAACATTTCGGGAAGTGTTCTCCAGTACTCAGTGTTCTGCCAATTTCTGCACTCTCAGAATTCAAAGACTGGTTCCCCAGAGAGTCTAGTTGCCGTGTTAACCCTGTAGCATTGCAATATAACAGATGGTTTAGGGTCATAGTGATCCGATACCATATCTACCAATTCATCGAAAGATTTTAAATCCAGGGCTGCCTTTTCATGATGCAGAAAGTCAGAGTCCCACAAGCAATTATGAAGATGACTTTTGCCAGTCGTTGACTTCTATCCTGTTTACCCAGAAGAAATGTGGCAATTGTTCAGCGTACTGAGGCCAATTCTCCACACCCACAATTACAAGATTCCAATTTGCCAAACAGCAGCATTTTCAGGAAACCCATGCTGACACTGGGAGAATGTGCAAACTCTACACAGTTACCCGAGTCCTTAATCGAACCCAGGTCCCTACTGTGTCGTAGAGTCAAAGAATCCTACAGTGCAGAAGGAGGCCATTTGGAACCCATCACTGTCTTGCCGGTTTGTTTGAAACACAAGGCTGTTTGAAACTTTCTGTTCTTCCTCATTGCCGATGTAATGATCCGGCAGCCCAAACTGGAAAGGAACATAATTTATTACAGAATGCAAAGGAAAATGACTTCTGTGGTGTGCACACATGAGTCCCTGCCTAGGACTAAAGTTCAGCAGGCTCAATCCTGAGCCCGCCTTATAAAAAGTTCAGGCACTGATTGACTGGGCAGTCACAGTGATTTCTCATGAACCTTGTAGGGATTATTACACTGTCACTGGATTAAAATAGTGGACTCCCTTCCTAAGAGCTCTGTGGGCCTTCCTACAACACATGGACTGTAATGGTTCATGAACAGGCAGCAAGGTGGCATAGTAGTTACAAATGTTGCCTCACGAGCCCTGGGTGGGATTGTGGTCGGTGTAAACTCGGGCCAAATGGCCTCCTTCTGCACTGTAGGATTCTTTGACTCTACATCGCAGTAGGGACCTGGGTTCGATTAAGGACTCGGGTAACTGTGTAGAGTTTGCACATTCTCCCAGTGTCAGCATGGGTTTCCTCCAGGTGCTCCGGTTTCCTTCCACAGTCCAAAGATGTGTGGGTTAGGTGGATTGGCAATGCTAAATTGCCCTTTAGTGTCGGGGGTATTAGTGAGGTAAATACATGAGGTTACTAGGATAGGATGGGATTGTTGTCGGTGCAGGCTCGATGGGCAGAGCAGTCTCCTTCTGCACTGTAGGGATTCTATGTGCATGACTTTTCAAGTAGGCAGTGCCCAAGTACTATGAACAAAATAAAAACAAACTCCGTAAGTCACTACTATAATTACATTGAAAGACAGTTATTGTTATTAATCAAATTAGGTTTATTTACAGGCTCATACAGCCAAAATGGGCTGAATGATCAATTACTGTGTCATGAATAAATAACATTTCTTTCTTTTCAGCCTCATTTTATTTTCCCTGATCCTATCTGCTGTTTTGCAGTGACCTCCTGTTCACAGTATTCATTTTTTTTCCCCCATTGCTGCTGGGTTGTAGCAGATCACAAATTGAAATCGTTATGTTGCATGGTGACAGAGGGCAATAAAATGTCAGCAATTAATTAGAGTCCAAAATGCAAATTGTGATAAAATGTGTCCCAAATGGTTAATACTGACTATATTACTCAGTCTTTGAGAGTCAGATTTTTAATTGCCTAACAATAACTAGCTATTTTACAAGAAGCAACTAAACATAACATTGTGTACAACACTATATTTTCAAGAGTTTTTTTTTAATTTTCACAGGTCAGCATTCGTGACTGGTTATGGGCTGAAAAGATCTATAACCTCTGTGAGATTCTTTGTAAAGTTCACAAGGTAACTGTCTCTGTGCGGCAATAAAATGAAACTATTCAGTCAGGAGTACAGAGCAATGAACAACAACAGGCTGGAACTCATACATGGGATAGTTTTGCTATATTTCGTGCAGATTAAATAGAAGGAAAGAAATATTAAAATGAGAAGGGTGATGTTCTCACCTAGATTTGGTCATGCAGAGTCACAATTTAACTCAGTTGTAATATTCTAATTAGTACGTCAGAAGGAAGTAGGTTCATTGAGCAAGATTTAAATTAATCATCTATTGTTAAATTTCTGGGGGAGAAATCCTTTTGATGAAAGTTTAAATTGCGCATTTGTTTATTGGGCCATTGAAAGCTGTAACTTCAAGATGGCTGGTTACCATTTTATAAGTATGTCATCAAATGAGTTGAAAGGCCTTTGGCATCCAAATCGATCATTACAAAATTATGGTACTTAGGTGTACAGAGTAATGTATATGGGATCTTCTGTCTTTGTGACTGTGATTGCAAATACTATATTTAGATACATACCTCAATTGCAACCGTACCTTTTCCAATTTAGAAAAAAGGCTTTTACATGATAAAGAAACCTTTGTGCTATTTTACTCAACTCTGGTTATGATTCTTTACGAATGAGTTGAGTTAGTTTCAGGGATGAGTCATATCCCTGACATTGTTTGACCATAGAAGAGAGGAGGCGATGTGGTATCAATCTAACTTATTATGCACTGCATATGTTTTAATATCTTAAAAATCTTTAATCTTCCTACAGTTCCTTCTCGCAGACATTAGATCTTAGCGTCACATACTTTTCCTATTATAAATTCTTGTGTGCACATCTATAATTGAAACTGCCAATGTAAATTTTCCACGGTGTAATCATCTGCTTCCACTAGTATCAGTTTTGCATTTCCCAGTCCCTCAGCCAATAATGTGGAAGTTCAATCAATTTTACTTCTCTGCTCCCCAAGTTACCTTAAGTTTGTTACTGAACTGCAAACAATATCAAACCAACTCATTATATAAAAATAAGGATCCAAACTGCAACGATAAACTTGAGGTTTATTGGACCATCTGTCCAGTTCAGTTATCCTCTATCTGCTAATGCCATTTCACCTGAACAATACATTTGGTTTTGACTCTTGTCTGTGATACCAGAGGAATATTGACCATTTTTTCTCAATTATATTTCCAAACATGCTTGAAGTGAGATCTGTCATTGTTTGAGCTAATAAGTAAATAGAACAGATTAAATCATAATTGCAATATATTGCAATTTTTTTTCTGAGGATCATTGATAATCTGGCTATTAACACAAACAGGCCGATAGTTTCCATTTTTTGCTGCCAGCAATCCAGGTGCAAATTTCACTCAAAATTGCTCAAATTTCCTGAAGTGACCTCTTTGCTCAAGGTTCCACTCAATCATAAATGCATATCACCAAATGTAAAATTTCCTGTGAGCTTGCACAATTGAGAATCATTTTAGAACTTTTTTGAAAGCATTTTTCCATTAAAAGTATTTTTTGATGTAGCTGTGAGTGGTAACCTTGTGCAGTTCTATTAATATAATTGAAACGGAGATTATCCCAAAAAAATGTATTAATATTCAGATGATCTGCCTGTGAGTGAACTTATAAGTAACTGAAAATGATTTTCAAATATATCATACAAATCATTTACTAGTTTTGTTGGAGTTCAGTAGATTGTCACTTTATATTGTAAATTCTTTATGAAAACTTAAAAGTTTTAATACCTATTAATATCCTTACATTTATAAAAATAAAAGCTTGATTTTAAGAACTTCCTCGTAGGTCCATAAAGGGGCACAATTAGTGGATATTTGCTAAGGTGATAAATTCAATTGGGGAGCATGACCAGTTTTGTGGGTGAGGTCGGCTTTTAACCTAATGTTTTTCAAACCAGCGCAAAACACTGAGGAAACTCAATTTGGACTTGATGTAATCTGTACTTGAAATTCATCCCTTTGCAGTATCCCATCAAGAAAATAATCTCAATTAATCATTTTCATGAATTAAATGAGGCATTTAAGAAAACAGAGTGTTTTCTTGATCTGATTTGCATATTCAAGGTCAAATAGATATTTTATCAGTTCTGTACCAAATGTTATGAGTGGTGCTTGTGTTGCTCTAATTTCTATTTTATGTATGGCGCTCACAGTGCTTTGGATGTTTATTTCTTTCCTGGTTTAATTCTGCAAGAAAATAATCTGAGTGACAGTCTTCCTGTCCCAGGAAAAGTGACATTAGATTTTGCATTAATGATCTCAAGGTAATTGATTGAATCTGTCCATGACATTCATTAAATGAACCCATAATATAATGGATAGACAAGTTAAATTTGTGCACTGTGGAAGTATTTTTAATTTCCCTTCATAATATACTTCTTTTTCCAAATTTACAGTCTGCATGTTGAGCCATGTTTATTGTACTTTAAAGGAAAAGCCTATGCTTGAAATGGCTAACTTTTAGAATACTTTGTGCGATCATTTTCTCAAATAAACATTTTCCCATAATCTTTGGTTGTAAGTAATAGCTAATTAAAATGCTTTATAGAGCACTATCTGCCTGTAGGATTAAATGGCTCGAAGGTAATCTACTGCAGAATATTTTACAGCTCTGGCTTGCTGATGAATGCTGGCTACAAGCAAACTTATATTTAGGTCTCCATCAGGACTGTGAACTTCAAGACCAGAGGCCGTATGGTTTCAGTGTCCTGGCAGGTCAAGGCGAGAATCACTACTTCTGCGTAGAGATGGGCAGCGAGCTTGCCGTTTGGGAGAAAACCTTCCAGAGAGCAGTTTTTATGGAAGTGCAGAGAACAGGGGTGAGTCAAACAGTATAAACTCTTTGTGTGTGGTTAGCTTTTACACAGTCACAAAACCAAAATGATTACTGTTCTAACTCAAAGTTCAAACTTCAAACAAAAAGGTACTTTTTTGAAGCCTTACGTGTTTTGGTCTTTGGCAGCGATGTGTGCACACATCAGTTTGTAAATTAATACCCAAATATGTTTATATATAACCATCAAGCTATAAAAAAAAATGCTGACAATACTTATGGAAATTAATGATCTACTCCGTATGAATATTGTTGTTTCTGCGATTCTAGAGAAATAATTTCACAAAGATGACTTTTGCGCAGAAACTGGGTCAACCACAAATGTTAAAATTCAACTTGTTAAATCTTAAATATTGAAACATTTGCTCCAAAAAATTAATAAATATATTTATATATATATTTGCTTAACTGCAATGCCTTAAATTGTTCTTTGCCCAGACAATGATATTTAAAGCAGCTTATTCATTCTGCATCATTTACTAGGCTTCATGCATTACACTAAGTTAATCTATAATGTTTAAAGTATTAATACAAAGAAAAATGGGTGATTTGCTATTATTTGTTTGCTTTTATTGCCCTCGGCCCTAGTAATTTGCACAGTACCAGAAAGCTAAACCTTAGGAAAAGGTTTCCTACCTTTGTTTTTGACAAACTTTTACTTCCTTGCTGGCACATCCACTACATGGTGCTGTGCTGTGGAATGGAAGATAACAATCAGCAACAGATTTTATTTCCATCACTCTGTGAATCAAACTGTGAAACATCAGAGAGATCATCACTGTTTGGTTTTGCATAAGTGGAAGGTAAGCAGCGAATGAATAGATTGGAAGCTCTGAAGTTGCTTTTCGGGTGTTACTATGTGGATTATTACTGGACTTGTTTTAAATTTTATTATGGAAAGAATGATTGCATACATTGCACAGAACAATATTTATACCACATCTCCAATAAGCAATAGAAAGCTAGGATGTGTTGAACTTATTTACTAGCAAATAGCTGTAGGATGACAGCTGATTGAATTTCCACATATTAAGCACCATTAATGCAGCAAGTATTCTTTTCTATTTCATATTACAGCCATTATTTTAAACAATGATCATTTAGTGACTAGCCATTGGGTGGCACGGTGGCACAGTGGTTAGCATTGCTGCCTCACAGCACCAGGGACCCGGGTTCGATTCCCAGCTTGGGTCATTGTGCAGACTTTGCACATTCTCCCTGTGTCTGCCTGGGTTTCCTCCAAGTGCTCCAGCTTCCTTCCACATTTGGAAAGATATGCTGCTTTGGTGCATTGGCCATGCTAAATTCTTTCTCAGTGTATGGAATATGACGACTGGGGGATTTTCACAGTAAATTCATTGCAGTGTTAATGTAAGCCTACTTGTGACACTAATAAATAATAAACATTCTGTTCATCGCTTCTTAGGGAAGCACTCCAAGAGATTTAAAAGAGGAAGCCTGGCTGCAGATTTATTAACGTAATTCATCTTTAGTGTGTATCTCTGATATGTATTCGTGCAAGTACAATTTGAGGTTAAAAGTGAAAAGCATTAAAATGAGTTTTGTGCCTAGAATATCTAAACTGGAAGCAGGTTGTTTTCTTATCAGAAATAACTCTTTCAGCTATGATTTTTGTTTGCTACAGATACCCAGCCCTTGAGCAATAATACCATGCTGCCACTTCCATGCTTACCCATCCGAATAATAAATAGGCAGCATTAAGGTGCTGATTGAGGAGGAGTTCTTAAAATCACTGATGAATCTCCATATAGTCTTACACTGTAGCAACATTACATGTTGAAAGGAAATAATTCCTTTAGCTTTTTATATCAGTGTACTCATTTATCCCCAATTCCACTCCACAGAAAGACTACACTGAAGCTTTTAAATTAGCACATCTGTTACTAATGTGTATATCTGTTCCATTCTTTGGAATATATGTTTGTATAAGATTACAATTCTATCATTGCCTCAGCAACTTACATTTATATAGCCCCCTTCATGGAGTAAAATATTTTGTGGTATTTCAAAAGCAATTAGTTTATTAGTTTAACATTGTTTCGTTTGCACAGTGACTCTAAACTCATGTAGTATATGTAACGTGAGGTAACTCGAGTAAGCAAGCCCTTTCCTCTGCTTCACTCTAGCGTGGATTTAGGGACAGCCACTGGATTCTGGCTGTATGTATTCTGTAGATTAAATAGGCTCATACACAGCTACTGCACATCAGAGAATCATAAGGATGCTGCCTGGAGTTTCAAATACATGCTCTGTGTGAAGGCCATGCAAATCACCCAAATAACTGTAGCCTTAAAGCAGTTCATACCAATCCTAAGATACACTCTTAACCATTTAGCGTAAGCACTCACCTGATGAAAGTTAAAGTGTAATTGATAGGGTCGAGCCTGCCTCCACTTGGCTGGCTCACCTAGCTTTAAATTTTTCAGTGACAGTCCTTTACTTAGTAAGCAGCAGGACTTCCATTTGCCTCCAAGAGGATGTTGCACCTCATATAGCTGCCATCCAATAGAAGGCCATTAGCTCTGCACATTGGTAGCACTAGCTGAAGCAGTGACATTCAGATTCATCTTGGATCTCATTGGGGCCAGGTTGACAGGCACAAGCAAGCTGGGAGTGGGGAGCATATTGAACATGGTGGAAGTGGGGAGGCAAAACTGTGGAGAGGGAAATCCAATTGGCACTGGGAAGCATGGCAATCCCCTTTAACTAGCTGGAAGCCCACCAGGTTAAACCCAGCGGGCTACCAGTTTGGCACCTGCCTCCCTCACTGCCAGTTAAATCAGAGCAGTGGTGAGATGAGGCCCACCATCGAGCATTATTGCTATTTAAGGGTTTCAGTTGGATCACTGATAGGTGACCGTCCCAATGCCTTCCCCGCTGCTCAAAAAATTGCCCTTTCACCCGCTTTCCTTCGCGCAGGTGGTTCATAAAATTCAGCCTAAAGTTAACACACTCTAAGGAAACAGCTAAGAATGATTGCTGAGAACAATGGGAGTACAACATGATAGAAAACAATAAGAAAGCTTAGAAAACCGGTATTGCAGCCAATTCATATGCTGTGGCTTTCTTACATAAAATGAAGCTTTTGAATTACTGATTATTCACTCTTTACAATGGAAGAATGATTGAAGTTAATTGTATGGAAGAATCTTTGCAAAGAATGCACTTACCCTGGTACCCCTTCCACCACTTTAAACACCCCTTTGCCACTGATGCAAAATGGTAGCAGTGTGTGTCATCGACAAATGTAATGTAGCAACTCAGCAAGGTTCCTTCAACAGCACCTTCTAAACCCATGGTCTCTATCACCTAAAAGGACAAGGACAGCAGATGCTTGGAAACACCACCACTTGCCCGTTCCCCTCCAAAGCGCTCGCTATCCTGACAATATCACTGTTCCTCCACTATTGCTGGCTCAAAATCCTGAAACTCCCTTCCCCGCAGCATTGGGGGTGTACCTCTGCCAGATGGACTCCACCCGTTCAAGAAATTGTTTCACCACCACCTACTCAAGGGTAAGGAGGGAAGGACAGTAAATGCTGGCACAGCCAGTGACACCCGCAATCATGAACAAATAAATTAAAACTAACTGTAATAGCATGGTAACAGAGCATTCCCTATTTGCTTTTTTAATTTTACATTCTGCTCTGGAATTGTGATTCATATACACATTAACTACATATCTTGTTCTGTCTCAGAATGTCATGTAACCATGTAATAAATTAGTTCAATTAAGAACAGAAATGCCTGTGGCATTTATGTGTAATGGCGCAATTCAGTAGTTTTCTCTACTTACTGTATTCATTCATTCAGGACCTTTCTCTGTGAGGAAAAATTGGATCTGGTTGTCAGTATTTATTTTTTGTTCCCATGCATAATTCAATTGTAGGTGGTTAATTCATGTCGTTCATTCAACATGAACTAATTTAATTATTGTTTTAATGTGCCATATATGTATCAACTGATTATCCTTCAAATGACTGCAGGCCCTGGAAACTATCCAATTGAGGGAGCAGATGTAAAAATAGAAAATGCTTGAAAAATGCAGCAGATTAATTAGCACTGTTTTCTAAAAAAAAAGGGATAAGCTAGTGTTTTAAAAACCCGGGTCTGACATTGGTTTCAGCATTAATGGGAGGGCAATAGCCTAGTGGCATTACCGCTAAACTATTAATCCAGAACCTCAGCGAATGTTCTGGGGACCCGGGTTCAAATCTCACCACGGCCGATGGTGGAATTTGAATTTGTTAAAAAAAATCTGGCATTAAGAATCTACTGATGACCATGAAACCATTGTCTGTTGTCAGAAAAATCCATCTGATTCACTAATTTCCTTTAGGGAAGGAAATCTGCTGTCCTTACCTGGTCTGGCCTCCATGTGACTCCAGAGCAACGTCGTTGATTCTGAACTGCTCTTGGGCAACTAGAAATGGGCAATAAATGCTGGCCAACTAGCGACGCCCAGGTCCCACAAACGAATTTTTAAAAAATTGTTTCAGTTCAAAAACAAAAGTAGGGATATTACGGCCGGGATTTGTTTGGGAACATGGCGGGGCTGCCAAAAGTCCATTTCAGCAAAACCAAAAGATCCCAGTGGCGGACAAAGCCTGAAAATCTCTGCCTGTCGTTGCCAATATTAGTTGAGTCTGAACAAAATTTGCACTTAATATGTATATGAATCATAATTCCAGAGCTGAATGCACAATTAAAAATGCAAATGAGGAAAGCTCAGTTTCTATGCTATTACCGGTAATGTTAATATATTTGTTCATGATTGCGCGTGTCACTCAATGCTCCTAAGTAAACATGAGTTGGCCATTCATCCCCTCAAGCCTGATCCATCATTCCCTTTGTGGTAATTTAACTAAATCATAAGAAATTAATTGAAAACATTCACAAAGGAATATCGCAGTTGTGTTAAGCATTCACCAGATCATATCAGCAACCACAAATTCTACCTTTGTAAAACTAAAAATTGTATTTTTACAAAGTGGGACAAACATATCCAACAATAATTTATTTACTAGCTAGTATGCTAACAAGTTCATTTTATGATCTTTTTAAGCAGCAAATGTGAAAATTATCTAATCAAGATAAGAAGATAATTAGATGCCTCTCCTGTAAGAATTTTGGAAAGAGATCACAATCCAATTGGTCTAAGCAGGTCTGCCCTTTCTTGATAGATTAATCCTAACTGCCTTCTCACCCTATCCATCTCCCTTCTCCTCATATCTCTCAAATCCTTCCCTCTTCTGAAACTGATCCAACTGCTTGTTGAACATTGCTTCAATGGTAATTCATTCCACAACTCTTTGGATGAAGGTATTCTGCCTGGCTTTTCTTATTCTTAATTTTCTAATGTTTAACTCCTTGGTTATTTGAATTTTCAACATGACCAAATAAGTGAAAGTGTCTCCTATCAATTCATTTCACAATTTTGGAAAATTGGATAATCTCGAAGACGTCTCTTCACTCAAAACACAAATATCCAACACCGGATTTATCCTTAAAGATCATCTTTCCATTGCCAACATCCTTCCTATAATCAGACACAAAGTACCTCATGAGTTGCAGGTCCTTTCACAATAGCAATGTCATTGCTGGCAGGCTTTTGAAAAGCAGTGCTTTTGATCAATTGATGAAACTTCAGCAGTAGATTAGCAGGACCAGCTTTGATGCACATATTGTCTGAATGTTAAGCACAACGAACATAGAATATTGTAGTCCATAGCTTCCAGCTGTGATTCCATAACCCCAGAGGCAGACTTACACTTTTGCCCCCTACACCCCATAAGATGGCACTCCACCTCAAGCTACCCCAAATGATATCATTGCCCTCCTGAGCACACAGACCCTCAACTCACATAGTTCAAGCCGCAGGAATGCAGATAAGTACACAGAACACTGTTTTTTGACTTATGAAAATAAACCTGTAATTGATGAATTCAAATCCATAATGCAAGTCACAGGGACCCAAGAAGCAGTACACAAATCACTGCTCACTGCTTCAGTGCTTTGTAACTGATGAAAACAAGCCTGTAATTAATCAATTGAAATCCAAGCTTATCTGTTGTCAGCATCACGATATCGTGAACAAACATGGAAGATCAATTAAATAGAGAAAACAGCTGATGATATGACTGCAGCACCGTACAATGCAGGATAGAATGATCCAGAAAAAATCCTGTGCAGGTACAAATACTCCAATCTCGTGGAGTTCAGTGAGTCCAAGTCCAATACCAATGGCTTTGCTGGCAACTGTCTGGCAGGATTCTGGTCTTTGTCCAAAAGAAACTTTCTAAAGGACAGAATTGAGAGAGATGAGGATGATGGCTAGTCGCCAGTTATAACTGCCTACATGTGACATCCATGCCATCAGAGCAGCAGATAGTGGTCTCATTTGAAAAATGGAATTTAAACAAAAGAATATGGAAGAAGTGTGGGATGAGAAAATTGCCCCTTTGGTCATTTTGAACTTTCATGACAAAACTTTTAACTATGGCTAACAATTGTGAAGTATTCAGTGAAGTTATTATCAATATTCTGCAGTGATTTGCTGCTGGTATTGATTCCTTGAAGTAAACAGTTCCACAAAACAATAAAAACTGTGGTATTGTACCTTCCAAACTTCTCTGCTGAGGAATTTGCTTCAATTTACGCAGGTAATTTCCATGAATTTGTTGTGGCTATGTCTGGTAATCTGCATGAGTAGACCACCTGCTCTCAAATTCTCATGCACATCAGTAAAATGTGCTGCAATCACGCTTGGAGCAGATGCATGGGAAACATTTGATGATCAAAAGAATTTGACACCAGGTGTCCACTCATGCAGATGTTGTTTCAGCTTTGAACTTGCACTTTGTTGCTATAAAAAAATGTTTTTCAGACATAGCCACATCAAATTCAGAGAAACCATTTGAAACCGCTTTGCCATTATAGTGCTGAATTCATCGTAGTTTCTGTGCTAAAAGTTAGTCTTCACTGAGTCACAGTAGTTCCATTCCCATTTCAGAGTCCACTTCTTGTTCTGAACTTCTTATTCAGCTTTTTTCAGGCAATGTGGTATCTTCAGGAATCGTCAAGCCAAAGTCATGAGATAATTCATCCTTACTTTTGGTGGAAAAGTATGAATGTGTAGTTTGTGCATTGCGCAACACTTCAAATTTTCTAGGGTAAAATGGCAAAGTGTCTTTTTGCCTAGTTTTATGCTCTTGCCTCTCCCTCAATTTTCTGTGCTTTTGACTGCCAGATAGTGTCATTTCACATTTACTAATTTTAACAAAGAAATTTTCTGGAAGAGCAGGCTTTTTTTTCTTTTGCCCTTTTCAGCCTGGAGGTTCAAGTTGTCCCTACTCACATGACAACTTTGCTGTTGTACTGGCTGACTGGCCGTCTGTCTATGGTATGGCCTTGGTCTCACTCTCACTTGCTCAATCCTCCTGAACTTTGGCTGGGGTTCAAGCTCACTCAATGATCTCACTGTTCTGCTGGTTCACTGGCTGTCTGCCTGGTCTCTTCAACCCTGGCAGCAACCCTTTAGCCCAAAGTCTGGAAGGCACAGCAGATACACACAAAATTAAACTTAAGATGCGAGAGAGAGTGAGGGGTAGAGGTGCCGAGCCCAGACATGGCTGAAATCATGAGGCTTTAGAACAAATGGTAAGACAGAATTACATGGGACGATCAGCTGTAATCAGCTTTGACACCGATTTAAAGAGACATAACCCAGCAGTCCGGTCCCAAAATCTCCCTCCCTATGTCATGGAGATTGTGAGCACTTCTCCACCATGGTATGATTGTGTGGGAGCTGGATGCTAGAGGTTGCTCTCCCCAAACACACATGACCACATGAAGTACTTGATTGCTTCTTTTTGTTTAGCGGATCTTCATTCAGAAGCTTGAATATTTCACCTATAGTGCATGTGTATGAATGTGGAAAATATGACAGTCTTTGACTCATTCAAACTACCGGCCAGCATGCACCCCCCCTCCATTGGTTGAGGCACAGTGTGTTTCATTGCAAGTCAGCCTCTACATAGCCCTTTTTAAAATTAACCTATTGCCAATTTTAAATGACACAGCCTACAAAAGAGCTTTGAGCACTTCATTCTCCATTGTGACCTCTATTATTAAAACATTCAGTAATTGAACCATATAAATCAACAAGGTCCCAGGTTTCAACACAAGTGCAATGTTTTTGACTATTATTTCTGAGAAAAAAAATTGCAGAAAGCTACTTTAAATGGACAGGAGCTAAACATTGATATTTTTCTCCCATAGAGTACATATTATAAGCAATTCATTAGTTTACCTTAGCAATCAATAAACACCTCACACCTATCTTGTTAGAAAGTCCCTTGCCTGTTCTGGCTGCGAACAAGGAATGATTAAATGAAAAGGCACAGGCAATCAGTCAGATTTAACACAGAACCTGACAGGGCAAGCTGTGGTCAGACCCAAGAAGAAAAATTCAGGAGGGTAGATAAGAGTTACTTTGTTTAAGATGTGAGGAAGCATAGGATCATCAGTACTTTGTATTATAACAAGAAAATGGTTGTATTTTGTCCGAACAAAATTAATCCAAGTGTAACTTGGAGAGGTGGAGGGTGGGCACGGTGACACTATGGTTAGCACGGCTGCCTCACAGCACCAGGGACTCTTGGGTCACTGTCTGTGTGGAGTTTGCACATTCTTCCCGTGTCTGTGAGAGTTTTGGCTGGGCGCTCCAGTTCCTCCCACAATCCAGTGATGTGTAGGTTATTGGCCATGCTAAATTGCCCCTAGTGTCGGGGTTAGCAGGTAAATATCTGGGGTTACAGGAATAGGGCCTGGGGGGGATTGTAGTCAGTGAAGATTTGATGGGCAGAATGGCCTCCTTTTGCACTGTAGGGATTCTATGAACTCTTGCTCCATAAACTCTATTACAGTGAAATAAAGAAGCTTAATGATTCAGACTGACTTTATTTTACCAAGCGTTACTTGGTCCTCCATTGAGTAGGTTAATAAAGCATGTTCAAATTATGTAAATATCTAGTTTAGGTTACAAGGTGGGTGTACTATTGTTACACGCTTGGATATTGTGATCATGTAGTGGGATATTGGGCATTAACGTTGGGCACACCCATAAATACAAAAAAAAACACTGCTTATGAGAGTAACCAGCACTGCTGCACCCAAGAAAAAAAATCTGAGGCAAGGCACTGAATTTGTATTGCTGGGAAATGCTGAGTTGATCAATCTCAGCTGGGGCAGTGCAAGGATACCACACACTGACTCAGGAGTGAGAATTCTACTATTGAGTGAAGGCTATACCTGGAATGTTAGATGCTTTCTAAAGAGGCGATTGGCAAATCATTTAACATTAGAGATTAATATTAGTTGCTTATAATAACTTATGATCTAAAATTTAAAGCAGAGGACTTAGACCATAGAATTAAGCCACTCACCCATTGTGTCTGTTCAATCATGGCTGATATTTTTCTCATTCCCATAACCCCTGATCCCCTTATTAATCAAGAACTTATTTATCTCTGTCTTAAAGACACTCAATGACCAGGGATGTACTTCTTAGGTTGTATAAGGCTCTGGTCAGACCCCATTTGGAATACTTTGAGCAGTCTTGGGTCCCGTATCTAAGGAAGGATGTGAAGGCCTTTGAAAGGGTCCAGAGGAGGTTCACAAGAATAATCCCTGGAATGAAGAACTTGTCTCATGAGGAACCGTTGAGGTCTGTACCCAGAAGGATGGGGGAGGGGAGGATCCTATTAAAACTTACAGGATACTGCAAGGCCTGGATAAAGTGGACGTGGAGAAAATGTTTCCACTAATAGGAAAAGCTAGAGCCAGAGGGCACAACCTCAGGCTAAAGGGACAATCCTTTAAAACAGAGATGAGTGAGAATTTCCTCAGCCAGAGTGGTGAATCTGTGGAACAGAAAGCTGTGCAGACCAGGACATTAAGTATCTTTAAGACAAAGTTAGATAGGTTCTTGATTAATAAGGGGATCAGGGTTTATGGGGAAAAGCAGGAGAATGGGGCTGAGAAAAGTATCAGCCATGATTGAATGGAAGAGCAAACTCAATCAGCCGAGTCGCCTAATTCTGCTCCTATGTCTTATGGTCTTATGGAATCATTGATTGCCCTAATAGGAGACCCCTGCTCTGTCTTTGTCACATCCACTGGGTCCTCCTCATGTGACTGACCTGCTGCTACAATCTTCCACCTAATTGTATCTGCTGGGATGTATACAGCTGTGGTAGTAAATGCAAATATTCATGAGAGAGACACTGAGATCTTATATGCCTTATTTAATCTTGTACCAACTCAATTGTGAATTTTGAGGCACTTCAAAAATCAGTACATTCATTTGAACTTGAATTACTGGCCAACACATGATGCTGCCCTTAAACCTGCATAGCATAAAGAGCCCATTTCCAGGGCAAAGTGAAACAATAAACAAACACTCTTATTGTATATGGAAAGGGCAGTAATCACAGCAGGTGACTTTCACAGCAGCACCCTTGCCAAAGATA
Organism: Carcharhinus amblyrhynchos; assembly: GCF_965287045.1. NCBI lineage: Eukaryota > Metazoa > Chordata > Chondrichthyes > Carcharhiniformes > Carcharhinidae > Carcharhinus > Carcharhinus amblyrhynchos. The sequence goes on from NC_137330.1 coordinate 30,429,853, forward strand.
TTCTCATGGTAGGAGCACCTATTGGGAATTCAAATACAGAAATGCTAAATCATAAAGTATATTGAAATAATGTACCAGAGCACACAAGATGACCTAGGCTGGTTGGAAGATTGCCTTGCTATACTAATTGGATGGGGATCTGGGGAAAAAGATCTGTATCTAATTTCTCTGTCTTAGGAACATTCCACACTCATACAACCAAACCTATTAACTAGAAATCCACCCCATTGTGATCAAGATAAAGTTTAATTCTTGGTGGAGCAGGGGAAATAAACCAAATGCACCTTTTACCAAATGCTTGTTGGCAACTAATTTCAACTATTGATCAAATGCTAAAATTAAATGAATATTGATGAAAGAATTTAGAGTTTTCAATGATCAAATGGATACTGCATGCAAGTCACTTAAACCCTTAAATGGCTTCCTTATTGCCTTAATGTCAATCAGTCATTCAGAAGAATACAAAACAGACCTATTGTGGATACAACATTGGTGATGAATCTTTTTACTTAAGACGTGGCAAAAATTGTAGTCGAAGCCCAGCTCAGTTGTCAGATGTCCCAAATGAACCAAGGAGGAAGACATCCTCCCAATACCCTGAAATATTAACCCACTCCACACTCTCTGCAGTTGTGTCCTCCACACTCTCTGCAGTTGTAGCTGGTTTGCATGGGAGTTGCGTCAGTACTTCACTAATTTTTTGTTACCTCTTTGCTGATATTTTTTCATTAATGGTCCAGCATTTGTTTCCAGCTAAGCAGAACTTGTAGAGGGCTACATGCTCCAGTGTGCATTCCCCATAGCTGTCCCTACTGCCACTCATTGCTTTTTCTTTTAGTTGACTTGATTTAATTTATTATTGTCACATGCATTAGTATACAGTGAAAAGTGTTGTTTCTTGTGCGCTATACAGACAAAGTATGCAGTATATAGAGAAGGAAAGGAAAGAGTGCAGAATATAGAGTTCCAGTCATAGCTAGGGTGTAGAGAAAGACATAAGGTAGGTCCATTCAAAAACCTGATGGCAGCAGGGAAGAAGCTGTTCTTGAATCGGTTGGTACATGACCTCAGACTTTTGTATCTTTTTCCCACTGGGAGATGGTGCAAGAGAGCTTGTCTGGGATGCGTGGGATCCTTAATTATGTTGGTGGCTTGTGCAAGGCAGCAAGAAGTGTAGGCAGTATCAGTGGGTGAGAAGCTGGTCTAAGTGATAGAGCCATAGAATCACAGAGTTCCTACAGTGGAAAAGGAGGCCATTTGGCCCCTCAAGGCTGCACCGACAACTATCCCACCTAAGCCCTATCCCCATAACTCCATGAATTTACCCTGCTAATCCCCTAACATTAAGGGGCAATTTACCATGGCCAATCCACCTAGCCTGCACATCTTTCGATCATGGAAGGAAACCAGAGCACCTGGAGGAAACCTAGGCACACGCAGGGAGAATGTGCACATCCCATACAGCCAGTCACCCAAGGCGGGAATTAAATCTGGGTACCTGATGCTTTGGGGCAGCAGTGCTAGCAACTGTGCCACCGTGCTGCCTTAACCGGCCTTTGTTTGTGACCCTTTGTAGTTTCTTGTGATTTTGGACAGAGCAGGAGCCATACTAAGCTGCTTTCTATGGTGTATCTGTAAAAAATTAATGAGATTCTCATTTGTGAACTGTGAGCCATTTGGTGAAAGCCCAATCAGCTGCCCAAATGGACTCAGTGAAATCTGAGCCTCTAAACTGTATATGGTAAGCACGTGTCTTAGATGGTGGGACCAAAAAATTAATCAGCTCATTGGGATTTGCTAACGACTACTGTACAGCTGAAAGTCTCAGGCAGATATAACCAATATAAAGAAGTATTTTGATGACCGCACTAAAGCACATCCTCACAGGGTAGATGCTGAGAGTATGATTTCCCCCATGTGGGGAGTCTAGAATGAGGGGACTCAGTTTCAACATATGGGGCCTCTCATTTAAGATGCAGACGGAGGAATCTCTACTCTGAGCATCATCACATCATTGGCATTCTCTTCCCCAGAGAATGGGTCATTCGGTATATTCAAGGCGGAGTTAGATTTTTATTCTGGAAGGGAGCCAAAGGTGGTCAGGGACAGGCAGGAAAATGCAATTAAAGCTACCATCTTTTTGCGTAGTGAAACGGCTTGGAGGATCGAATGGCCAACTCATGCCCCTGTTTCTTATGTTCTTAGTATAGCATTTTAAGAACACTGTAACTTTATGATTATCATTTTTCACTGGAAGCAAGTCAAAATAATTCAATCTTGCACAATTTGTGGGTTGCTGATATTAGATTTCTCTCACGAGGTAGCTGTGAAATTCCAAGCTACCCAACCCTACTGAGATATCATTGATCTCCATCACATCTTTCTCTGCGCTGTAAGGGCTGTCTTTGTTTCTCTTTCTCCCCCCTATGTTTTGTGCTTGCTTCAGCAATAAACTAAAAAAGCAGACCTATAAGTGATTCGGTGTAATTGGCCTGGGTTTACTTGATGGCTGCAGTGCAATTGTTGAAAGTGACTCTCAGGGAGAGGCGTGATGTTGCCTAAGGATGAGGCTAAGTGGCAGTAGTGAACGAGTTGATGGGAATGTGAGGAAATGCATTGAAACAGAAGGATAGGTGCACTTGCAAGGTCATTGGCTGTGACATGCCAGAAGATTTTCTGGGCCTAACTGCCAGACCCTTCTCATACCCTTCTGATCAAGGTTCAGACTTATTATCGAGCCCAGAAATCTGCTTGTTCGGTAATCTCTGTCTTATCACCTATTGCATCAGAACTGACCAAGATCAAAATGTTGAATCAAAATGTCGATCAAAAAAAAAGGAACTAAAATAAATTGCCAGTAACTAGAAAACATCAAAGCTATGGAAAACGTTAAAGCCAAGGGTGGAATTTTCCAGCCAAGCTCACCTGAAGACTGGAAATTCCTGCTTGAGGTCAACAGACCTTTGCACGTTCTGCCGAATTTTCTGTCACATCACTATGATTTCCATGGCGGGTGGGATGGGAAAATTCCGCCCCCCCACACCAACCCCCTCCCCTCAATTAATTTGTCAGTATGTTGAAAGCAGTGGTTTCATCTTGTGTCAAATTGGGAAAATTTCTTCTCCCTTGCATTTTTTTTAATATGATGATGGATAAATAAGATAAGCATATTTTCAAAAAATAACTGGACTTCAGATGTATGATGTCTTCCTTTACGAAACTTCAAATGATGGTCAAAATTAGACTGTGGGAATTGCAGCTTGATTGATGTTGTAATTAAGCTGACTGTGGAAGGTTTTGTTTCAGTGGGGATTCAAGCCGCTCATTGTGTGACACCTTAGCAGGTGTGTCAGACCCAGACAACATGAGTCAAATTGTTCATTATTATACCATTACTTTTCCATGTTTCGGACCTTGTCTTTGATCAGCATTAATACAATCCATTTTTTAAGAGACAGAAATTTGTGCGATCCACACACTCCCTGTAATATTTAGTTCAGTTTTCAACTTTGTTTCAAGTTTTGGATTGACAGTTGGGCCTAATACTAAATATAAGGGGGAAGGAGGGAGAATCAGCAGCAGGGAACTGACTGCAGCCAGCCAGGTGGAGAGGCGGGCTGACTGGTAGTCAAGGAGGTGACAAGAACGATTGTTTGTCAAGAAGGTGACCAGAGAGTGCTACAAAAATGAGTTAGACATGGAGTGGGGAGGGAGTTTGATATTAAAGGTCAGGTGAGTTGGATATTAGGGGTTGGACTCTGTGTATCAAAACACAGGATTTAAGATTGTGGAGAAGCCCAATTACAGAGATGAGGAGGTCCAATATGTAGGACTTGGATTTTGAGAAAGGGGTTTTCATCTTTGATAATAGAATTGGTTAAGCTTGGTGAAGCATTCCTGCAACTTTTAGATCACAAGTAATGCTAGAAAGGCACTTATATGCTCCACCCAGCCATATTCCTGCTTCCCTTCAATTGCTGAAATTACTGAAGTCTGACTGGCCAGTGTTAAGTGTGGGATGGAGATTAACACTTGAGTCATGTGACCTTATTTATATCACTAATTTATTAGACCCACCTCTTGAAAGCAGATTTATGGCACACCCTCAGCATCTCCTCCTTCCCTCATTAAAATTAGAAATTGAAGTCAGAGTAGGGATCAGAACAGCCATTATTGAAATGTTAACCCTTAAAATGATTCTGTTCCCTAAATTCTGGGAATGAGTTATTTGCATAAGAACTAGGAGCAGTTGTAGGCCATCTGGACCCCTGAACATGCTCATCATTCAATAAGATCGTGGCTGATCTTTTTTGTGGACTCAGCTCCACTTGCCCGCTTGCCATTACCTTTAATCCCTTTACTGTTCAAAAATTTATCTATCCTTGCCTTAAAAACATTCAATGAGGTGGCCTCAACTGCTTCACTGGGCTGGGAATTCCACTTATAGCCCCAGTTTACTCAGTCTCTCTTCATAAGCCAAACCTCTCAACTTTGGAATCAACCTAGTGAATATTTTCTGTACCCCTTCTAGTGCCTTTCTCAAGTAAGGAGACCTAAACTGTACATAGTACTCCAGTCTCACCAAAACCTTATACAGCTGTAACATAACGTTACAGTTTTTAAACTCTATCCCTGTAGCAATGAAGAACAAAATTCTATTTGCCTTCCTAACCACTTGCTGCACCTGCAAACCAACTCCTTGTGATTCTTGCACAAGCATACCCAGGCCCCTCTGCACAGCAGCATACAGCAATTTTTTACCATTTAAATTGTAGTCCATTTTCCTTTTGTTTCCATCAAAATGGATGACTTCACATTTACCAACATTTTACTCCATCTGCCAGATCCTTGCCCACTCACTTAGACTGTCTATATCCCTTTGCAGACTTTCAGCATCCTCTGCACACTTTGCTCTGCCACTCATCTTAGTGTCACCTGCAAATTTTGACACAATACATTTGATCCCCAACTCCAAATCATCCATATAAATTGTAAACAATTGCAGTCCTAACACTTATCCCTGAAGCACACCACTAGCCATTGATTGCCAACCAGAAAAACATCCATTTACCCCCACTCTTTGCTTTCTGTTAATTAACCAATCTTCTATCCATGCTAATACATCACCCGTAACACCATGCACCTTTATCTTATCAGCAGTCTTCGGTGTGGGCAGCACCTTGTCAGATGCCTTCTGGAAATCCAGATACACCACATCCACAGATTTCCCATTGTCCACTGCGCATGTAATGTTTTCAAAGAATTCCACCAAATTAGTCAAACATGGCCTGCCCTTCATGAACTCATGCTGCATCTTACCAATGGGACAATTTATATCCAGATGTCTTGCTATTTCTACCTTGATGATAGATTCAAACACTTTCCCTAGTACAGAAGTTAAGCTTATAGTTATCCGGTTTTCCCTAGTACAGAAGTTAAGCTTATAGTTATCCGGTTTTTGTCTACCTCCTTTTTTAAACAGTGGCAGCACATTTGCTGTTTTCCAATCTGCAGGAACCACCCCAGAGTTCAGCGAATTTTGATAATTTAGTACATTTGCTATAAAAGGGCTGAGCACCAGCAACTCAAAGTGCCACTTGAAGGAGTGGCACGAAAAGGATGTTGAAAATTCAAATTTGACCCTCCTGTTGGAAGGAGTGATTGAGTTGTGTAACATTCTGTCGGAAGTAGCTGAAGAGAAAGAAAATTCTGCTTGGTAAGCAACCAATCCAGACAAACCTCACTGAAGGCCAAGCTGTCAATCATAGGCATATTTCAGGATCAAAAATTGCACGGATTGTAATAAGACCTTCAGTTAAAGTTTGTTTATTAATGGCACAAGTAGGCTTTTATTAACACTGCAATGAAATTACTGTGAAAATCCCCTCGTAGCCACACTCCAGTGCCTGTTCGGGTACATTGAGGGAGAATTTAGCGCAGTCAATGCACCTAACCAGCACGTCTTTGGGAGAAACCAGAGCACCCGGAGGAAACCCACATGGACACAGGGAGAACATGCAACTCCGCACAGACAGTGACCCAAGCCAGGAATCGAACCTGGGTCCCTGGCGCTGTGAGGCAGCAGTGCTACCCACTGTGCCTCCATGCCGCCTGCAGGTGTGTGGAGAAACGCAGATTTCTGAGATTTCCATGCACCTTCGGACTCACCCACTCCCAACACATTGCTAAGTAATATTCCCCCTGACTAATTCATGCTGACATAGACAATGAAGCAGAAACCTTTCTGTCCTGTACAGCGCAGCACTGATCTAATTGTTTATTCAGTGAACCTTTGTTATATCACGATGTACTCCTGTGCTTTGTTTTACAAATGTGAAAATACAGACAGTTCATTAATTCCCAAACTCCCAGCGGCTCTGAAGATTTCTAGATGTTGGAATTCGGATTTTTGTTTTACAGTTTCCAGCTCACCACCTTAAACACACTTTCTTAAAACCATTTTAAAGTTCCTCAGATGTCAGGAGTTTTTGTTGTTACTATAAAATTAGCCCCATAAAACATTTCCTTATTTCTTCTTCTGAGTCTTATCTTTCTGATTTTCTCATTTAAATTTTGGTATTACTGGGATTTTTTTTAGTGCTATCCCATTGACCTTGGAAAATAAGTTGGTATTTCAGTTATCGTCAGGGAGATGCTAGGAGCCACAACTGCCGAAACACCACTGTAACGTGGCAATTGGCTTCAGCACCAGAGAGGGAAAAATTACATTGAGTGGAGGGAAGCAATGTGAGACAGTAATAACAGAAAAAAAATTGATAGAGGACTGAGAGTGAGATGTCTATTGACCTGAATCATGTGAGTAAGCATTATTTGATTATTAATGACAAATATAAACCTTGATAAATTAAGACTATTTTTAATGTGTGTCAAGAAGCAAAAGTATTAAGATTAATTGAGCTCTCAGGCCATCTTGTCTCTAATGCTTGTCCCAAATTTGTCAAAAGTTGAAAACTCTGCCTGGGAAAAAGAAATAAATGATAGTGAAGGAAGGTTAAGCATGCAAATCAATCAGCACCTGAAAAGAGAGCAGAACCAAGGGACAGGTCTGGGCCAAGAATTATTGGCTTGTGCTGGACTTTCAGAATTTGCGATTTTACAATAACACGCTTGGGCACATTATATCATGGACACCACATCACTAAGGACATTGTGGTCTCCAGCATGATTATTGGGGAAAATTACCCAGTCATCGCCATTCAGCCAGGAATAGTGTCTCACTTTCTCCTGCAGCCCTCTTTCTTTCAATGGGAGTACGGTTTGGAATATTGGCTACGAATTTCAATATGCCTGGTTGTCAGATGCTGGACTTTAATCAGTGGAGAATTGTGACAGCCATGACCCCCACATTGTGACCCCCCCATCTGATTCTCCCATCCATCTCCCAGCGAAAGGCTCCATGCTGGAGCTGTGTGTAACTCCACTAAAACTTTCCTAGAAGTTAATGTACAGCAGTTTAATGGACTTTTATGATAATTCTCTTGTCTAGTACTTTGGCAGTGACACTAATTCATTTTAAATTAGCTTTCACATTTAGATTTAATACTTAGTGGTCCTCCCAAACTGATCTGTATCTAGACATTAGAATTCAAGTTCTGGTGATCCCATCTTCAGCCAATTAATGTTCCTCAAGACTGTTAAATGGCTGTGGGGGAAACTGTCATCAGCAGGGAAGCACTCCCTGCCGACTCTTCTGGTTGTTTGCCATGAAACCCCAACGTCTGAAAAATCCTGCCATGTGTATTGAAGTTTACTGTTACCCATTATGTATTCATGTCCATGTTCAATTTCATACGAGTTTCCCTGAAACTCTTGCCAATAAATTAGGCTGTGCTTTTTTTTAAATTATATTTTAAAGAAGACAATCTTAACTTCAGGAACTAATACAACGATTATTGCTTGCTTAGTATTTGTTCCAGCAGTAACTTGTTGCGCTGTGGCTTGTTTTATGAAACTATCTGAAATGGAAATAGATTAGATATTTAGAAACATAGAAATAGAAGCAGGAGTAGGCCATTTGGTTTTTTAAGCCTGCTCCACCCATTCATTATGATCATGGCTAATCATCAAATCCAATATCTTGATCCCGCCTACCCGTTCATATTCCCTTGATCCCTTTAGCCCCAAGGGTTAGATCTAAGGTGGCATGATGCCACAGTGGTTAGCACTGCTGCCTCAGTGCCAGGGACCCAGGTTCAATTCCAACCTCGGGTCACTGTGCGGAGTTTGTACATTCTCTCTGTCTGTGTGGATTTCCTCCTGTGGTTTTCTCCCACACTCCAGAGATGTGTGGTTAGGTTGATTGGCCATGCAAAATTGATCCTTAGTGTCAGGGTAAATGGGGCAATGGGGATAATTGTCAATGCAGGCTCAATGGGCTGAATAACCTCTTTCTGCACTGTAGGGATTCTATGATTCAATTCAATGATTCTAATTTCTTCTTGAAATCACACAATGTTTTGCCTTTGTTTAAGTTTAGCTTGGTTCTGTCAGAATAGGCTGAAGAGCATGGTGATATCCAAAATGATCTTCAGAGCACATTACAATTATTAAAGCAATTCATCATTGTATGACACACTACCTCATTCACAGTATAACAACACAGGTTTTAGTTCACAGGACGTCTATGGAAACTGCCTTTTTGCAGTGAACAAAACTTTTAAGTGTTGAAGGACATCTTCAATTATTATAGATTTTCAAAACGCAGAGCAAAGTATCTAACCAGTGGGAACAAGTCTAAACTATATTTTAAAGTAAACATAAAAGTAGGTCCAGAAAGATATTTGTGGAAAAGAGGAACATTCCTTTCTGAAGGACTGCAGTGAGTCACCCAAAAAGACCAAAAGTTACACAAAATGATTTCAAAGATGAATGAAGCAAATGTTATTGAATGGCACAACTAAAGTAAGTGCCAGCTTCATTAACAGAAAAAAACAAACTCAGAAGCTGCAAAATGACAAGAGAAACCAATTCTAAAGGGAGAACAGAAAGAAGTCTCACAACACCAGGTTAAAGTCCAACAGGCTTATTTGGTATCACCAACTTTCAGAGAGCTGCTACTTCATCATGAGTGATGAAAGCTCGTGATTCCAAATAACCTGTTGGACTTTAACCTGGTGTTGTGAAATTCTTAGTCTGCCCACCCCAGTCCAACATCAGCACTTCCATCTCAAAGGAAGGACAGTAAGAGAGTTTTACTTTTTTAAAATGTGTATCGGTCAGATGCTGAAAACTAGGTTTGTGTGTCAAGGGATTGGAGAAATAGAAATAGTGGCACAGTGTCACATTGGTTAGCACTGCTGCTTCACAGTGCCTGGGACGTGGATTCATTTCCAGCCTTGGATGACTGTGTTTGGAGTTTGCATGTTCTCCCTGTGTCTCCATGAGTTTCCTGCAGGTACTCCGGTTTCCTCCCACACTCCAATGATGTGTGGGTTAGGTAGATTAGCCAGGCTAAAAAATTGCCCTTTAGTGGTCAGGGAGATTAGCAGGGTAAATAAATGGGATTATGGGGATCGGACCTGGATGGGGATGGTGGTTGGTGGAGGCTCGGTGAGTTGAATGGCCTTCGATACTGTAGGGATTCTATGAAATATTATGGAACATCAAAGGGTTCACTTGTCACCCTAAATTGTTCACATTTTTCTTTACACCCACTTTGGAAGAATTCAGCAACTTTCAAAGTGCGTATTTACATAAGATATTTAACAGTCAATAAACAATACATTATTACAGGATTCAATTAATTCATTTTCCACGAGACTTGCAAAAAATGGAGATACCGTATACTACTTTGGGGGACAGGATGGAAAATAGATGAGGCTTATTATCATCTTTGGTGCTTCATAAATTCAGTTCTGAAGAAAAGTATGTCTTACTCTTGTAATTAAAGAAAGGAATGATATGTGAGCCAGAGAATGTTTGACTGTTTGTTATTCTGGGGACAGTGCTTGACAAAGTTAAATGGGTTGCTATCAGTTTTTATCTAAACATTTCAGAGGACAGAAATCATAGTCAGCACAATTCTAAGTATATCATACTTCACAAACTGACTGGAATTTTTGAAGAGATAACCAAGTCAGTGATTGAAGAAGATAAAATTTTATATGCGAGGTTTTGAGGTTGATTGCTTTAACAGCAAATAGTTGATAAGGACAATAGGATATATCACAAGCCTCTAATGAGGCTGACAAAAGGAAGTGTTAAAATGGCCCAGTGGCCCCATTAGGATAGTTTGAATGGAATGCAGGTGACATTTCTTGTAGCATGTAGAATAGTATTTGGTAGGTCTTAATGAAGTCTTTGAAATCTTAAGTAGGTTAACTGTGTATTTATTAATTACAAGAACTATGTACATATGTACAGTAAAGGGCTTAAGCTAAGATCTGTCTCCATGTTTGCTCGTATACATAGCTGTATCCAACACAAGACCGACCAGAAGTGTGGGTCATGTTTTCTCTTATATCTCTGTGTGGGATTACTACACTCAGTGACATTACTCTTATATATGCCAGACCTTTGTACTATACCACCACCAAATCTTTGTCCAATACACTTCAAGCTATTCTCATTTCCCCAATGAATTTATATCGCTACTGCTATCACATCTCCCCACCCCATAAAGTTTCCGAGTTCATACGTTAAAGCAGTTGGGAAGCCTCACAACCCTTCCATATCTCATTCACATCACTGTCAGAGAAGTAGCATGCTCTGTCATTGCAGGTTAAGTTCATTGATTTCGAGATTGTTCAGGAATCTGGATATCCTTTTAACTTCCTTTTCCAATCTTTGGTATTGAACCATCTTTTGTCGATTTGGCATTTGCGATAATGGGCAGTTGTTGATTTATTCCATTTTTTTTCCAGGATGAATGAACACTGCTCATTCTCATCACTTTTTCTTCACTTCTTTTGTCATACAGGTCAGTATGACGCATATGGAACTTCACATTTTAACAACAGAACCTTTAATCCAACTTATTTCAAATTTTTAACCAAATTTTTGATTTTTTTCCTCCTTTTTCAGTTGTTTTTTGAGTATGTGAATCTTTTCATTAAATTCAGCTGAGTTTGCTGACTTGTTTTTGTTTCAGAGTTTCTGCGGAACTCTTAGATGAACAACTTTGTTTAGACATTCATTCTTTTCAGAATCTTTTTTCCATGGTCATTAATTGCCCATTAGACACTTTCAATTAATTTGTTAGATCTTCAATTTTTTTTATTCATTCATGGGACATTGGCATCGCTGGCTGGCCAGCATTTATTGCCCATCCCAGTTGCCTTTGAGAAGGTGGTGCTGAACTAGCTTCTTGAGTCGCTGCAGTCCATGTTCTGTGGGTTGACCTACACATGCTGTTAGGGATCGGTTCTACAGAATTCATCTTTTCTGCTTTTAAAGTCTGAATTTGCTCTTCCAAACTGCACATCTCGTTCTTCATGTTGTTCAGATTAGATGCAAGTTCAAGAAGTTAATCAGTTTTAGTTGCAATTCTGCTTGCAAGCAACTGTTCTGATTCACTGGCAATCCTTACTTCTGTTCCAAGCATTTTGCACAATGTTTATTAGAGGCTTCTGATGCTTGGAATTCATCAAGTTATCTTGTACAAATCCTTCAGCTCTACAGTCTCTTTCTTGTACCTCTGTGACATCTCAAAATTTTGTTCATTCAAATCCTGAACAGTTGGGTTCATTGATGACTTTAGTGTCCCATATGTTTTCAAGGGTATATACTCAGATTGAATCTTGGGTTTCAGATCTTTCAATTCAGTCCAGATGCAAACATTTTCCCACCTTATTTAATTTTTCTTTTGCATGCTGTTTTATTTCTCATTTTGTTCAATAGCTTTCACAGTCAGCTGCTTACTCCACTCTGTTACCTGCTGTTACAATTCAGATAATCTGTTGGGATATATTTTTGAGACTTGCAGAAAATCCCCGTCCTCTCTGTGCACTTGTGTGGTTGATTCGAGTGGTGTGTTTATCCTCTTTTGACACTTTACTATGATGGGTGGGAGGGTTGTGGAGTTTCTGTGCCTCTTGCAACTCTGTGCACTCCACAATTTGAAGATTAAAGTATTCATCGAAGACTTGGAAAATTTCATGGAAACTGGTTGAGGATTCACCAATGTACTACATTAGGATTACTTCTTTAGCAAGTATAACTGGTGTAAAAAGATATTAATCTGAACTTTTTCTAACTTTCTACTGAGACCTGATGTACTCCGATAATTTAAAACTTCCCTTTTCCTGGACACCCAGTTTTCCAATAGGTCTGGCCTTGTGAGTCAAAATTGATCTGCTAAGTTTGATTTTTGATCCAAAGTTAAAATTTTTAAAGTGCATGTTCAGCTGCTGAAATTTACGATGTTCTACTTTTGTTTAAAGGCAAAGGGTTTAGCTTTCTGATTTTAGCAGGTTCCCACTGTAATGGCACTTGTGCCCAGTCTGGAAAAGTTTTTAAACAACGGCTGCTTTGATTGACTAACTGTGGACTTCTCTGTTTCAGCATTACGCTTTCGAATTGTGAAAGCATCAAACCATGATAATTTTGCTGGTAATTTAAACTGATTTTATAGTCGTGATTCTTTAGTCACGACTTTTCCCAATTATTAATTAAGTTTCTCTTCTCTGAGTAAGCTGAGCTCAGGTACCGATTCAGGAGTCTGACTTTTCCAGTTGAGTTTTTAAATGGCTATCGAACACTGCTGAACTACTTAGAAGTTTCTCAAAACTTGCTTTATCCTGGAAGTTAAAATTTTAGCTCATCCCTGCTAGGTCTGCTGACTCTGTACTTTGGGAATTGAAGTTGGATTTTCAAGCGATCATATGGAGCCTTTTGTTGCAGTGAGGAATTTTAAATTTCCACCTTCAGCTCCCACGCTTTTTGTTAGAAATTTTCCCTGGTGATTTCCCTCTGCACATTCTTTAGTCTTGCAGTGTTTGATTTCTTTCTCTCTCTACTTGTTTTGAAGTTTTGTATTCTTCCATTCATTTTGATCATGCTGTAGAGTGTTGGATACCACTCAGTAGATCTTATTAAAGCCTTGATAGTCTTAATTGGCTAACTATATATTTATTAACTACAAGAACTGTGTACATATATACAGTCAAGTATTCAAGCTAGGAGCTATCTCCATGCTTTGTGCAACACTGGATAGACCAGTGGGTCATATGTTCTCTTATATCACCATATATCCGATACTTGGTCCTACATTAACCCTATGTCTGGAATTCTCCAGCTGTTCAGTGGTATCTTTTCTTCCTGTCAATGGTGCACCCCCTGCTGTGGGTTTCCTGGTTCATGGGGTACAGTGAATGGGAAATCCCACCAGAACATTTCTGCTGCCAGAGAACAGCATTCCATCTCCCACTGTGAGAAACACGTGCTGGGCAGGTCAGAGAATTCCTCCCCCACCACTCCCCATTTCCACCACCCCCCCCCCCCCCCCCCCCCCCATCCTATATGTGCCAGACCCTTCTACTGCAGCATTCACAGCCTCACAAGCAGCTTATCAGTCAGTGGAGGAGAACAGCAAAAAAGGCTCTGAAGAAAACCACTTGCCACAAAGAAATAGAGGCACTAACAGCTATTTCAGGCATGCAGTCAAGGTCTTTTCCAATAAACCCCAATAAATTGGTGGGTTTGTGCACTTCTGGTGTCACCACTGTTTGAGTTTACACTTGCCACTAGGCATACTGGACCCTGAGGTGCTCATTTTACACCTGTGGAATAGTTACAGCATTGTTGACTTTTTTTAAGCTATTCATTTTTAGATGCACGTTACAAAAAAAATGCAAATCTTCCTAAATATCTGATTCCCATATAGTTCGCAACCTTTACATAACATGACTGAAAACATCTCCAGTAGCAGTATACGATTCTGTGTTAAATAAATTGTGTGGTCAGTTGAGCTATGCGTAAATAAAATTGAAGCAAGTGAAGGGACGAGATTAGAAAAATCTAATGTTATAAATGAGATAATCAAAACTTTAACATGGAACATGGATGTACAGTTTTTTGTAGAGCTGAGATGGGAGAATGAGTTTTGTGTGGTTATAACTCACTCAAGGTGCCCACTTAATCTGCTGCTGTTGTCAAAAAAGCTCATTTTCTGTCGACATCGATCCTAGGAGCATTGAATTAATCTTAAAACAAATTATTTGATTCTGTATTTTATCTGTGAGATCAAATTACATGCAATTTCAAGCATTCTCAAATTGTTGCAATGGAATTGTATTTAGGACAATTTTGATACTTTAGATTCTAAGATACAAACCAGTCTCTGGAAACTGAAATAGTTTTAAATGGCAGGATCCAGATTAGTTAAGTACTGAGAGGAATGGATACAATAGTTGTAAAAAGTGGAACCAAAGATTTTTATTTACGTTGGTTAACTCTTTTAATTGACAATAGTGAACATCCAAGAAGAACAAAGATTTTAAACTTTCCAGGGGTGGTGATAGGCACTAGTAATTAAAAACATAAGTACCAAGGGCCCCATCCCTCACCACTTATAAATGATGTGCAATGAAATACAACTGCCAAAGTTGTAAATGTAGGTTGTTGAATTTGCGTTATGGACTACTGTTTAATTATGCTTGTGGGTCATGAGCCTTTTGCATAATGGAGTTTTAGCCAAAGCTATAAAAGCAAGGCAAATTGAGGAAATTGTAGACCTAAGTGTGCCTAAGGACTTTTCCTTGCTGCATTTAAAACACAGAGAACATAATGTTCATATTTCAATCTGCCAATGCTAACAGTTGATAAAATTTGAAACAATCCATGAACAATGCCGAAGTGCTGTCATTTTTTTAAAAATAATTTATTCCTTTGCATTATTACCAGTTACCTCACTGAGAGGGAAAGCTACAGTATTCTTCCTGCTGAGCCAACCAGATAAAATTATAGTCTGTCCTAACAATTATCATTGATAGGCATATACCTACTCCTATTTCCTTTGTTTCTATGATTAAGGTAGAGCCTTGAACTGAGAGGCATTGGGGCAATTTCAATTTCCTACCCACATGCTGCAGGGTAAGACAGTTGACAATTGAAACTGTTCAGGTTGCATACATGTTAGAAATCGCTGTCCCAAATTTGAACTTCCTTTCCTGAGAAGGTGACTAAGGACACTTGCCTGATCCAATATATTGTTGGGACAGACTATAGTTTTATCTGGTTGGCTAAGCAGGAAGAATACTGTAGCTTTGCCTCTCAGTGAGGTCGGTGGGAAAAGGAGCCAAGGCCAGAAGAGGCCCAAACGGGAAACTCTTTTTTCATAGAATCAAGGAGGCCTTTCAGCCCATTGAGCCTGCGCCAACAATGATCCCACCCAGACTCTACCTCAGTAACCTACCCATTTACCTTGCTAATCCCCCTGACACTAAAGGACAACTTAGCATAGCTAATCAACCTAACCCACACCATAGAAGTGTGAAAGAAAACCAGAACACCCAGGGGAAACCCACACAGACGCAGGGAGAACGTGTAAACTCCACACAGTCACCCAAGGTTGGAATTGAACCCAGGTCTCTGATACTGTGAGACAACAGAGCTAACCATTGTGCCATCATGGTGCCCCCTTCTTCCCATGTAACTTCAGAAGGATCATGTGAGCTCCTCCAGGCTTCAAAGATAAAGTCTATGTTTCCCTTACCATGAACTTGCCCCACCTTCTTGAATACAACAAACCTGTGATGCAAACCCCTGAAACTGATCCTGCCATCTATCTAATGCAGTGAAAAACATTAGAGACACAGAATTTTATACTGCTTCCCACCAACCTCCCAGTCAGAAGTGATGGAATTTAAATGAAGTCCAGGAGTTAAAATAGGACAAGCCTCATGAACAGAATAGCGGAGAGAGTTTTCATCTCATCTCCCTACCCATCCATGCAGCTTTAAAATTGGGCACATTGAACTGCAAGCAAGAACTGGATGCAAATTTTAAAGTTTAATTTCAAATTGAGTGCAGTTCAACACTCTGATTAAGAAGATTTTGTTGAAAAGATGCTTCAATATTCAAATAATAGTACAATTGGAAAAATGTTCTATTATGCTATTAACTTTATTCTGCTTTGCAAAATTACAAACACAGAAGATTCTGATACTTAATGTAAATGATAGTTATATTATTAGGCTTTAAACTTGGTTATTATCATGGATGATATACACATTTGTTACAATGCAGTGTCATCTTGAGTGTATCAATATATGGGGCAATTCCACCATTATTGCACACTGTAAAAATAGAACCATTGTTGTTCTGTCAGTTTGAAGTGTTCTCTTGGCTAACATATAACTGTACCAGTAGACTGAGGAGGTTGTTCTGATCATAATGTCAGAAAAATGTCTTATAAGGTAACAATTGCCATTTCTCAAAGGAACACTGTCATATGGTAACTTAAAATAACAAAACATATATTTTATTTGCACAGTTGGCAGCTTTCCTCAAAACTACAAATCCTTCCTACTATCTTTTGGACAACCTGACAGGAGCCTCTGAATAGTAGTTCCTTCCAGATCAGTATATTAATATTGCCCATTTTATTGTCACATTTGCTGTCAAGAAGCCTTGCTGCCGTCAGTAAAATTTCCCTTTTCATTTCCTCTTGTGTCTCTCTCAATTTCCTTCCCAACCAAATTCACTGCAAGCACAATAAAAGAGACAGGTTAAACGTGTTTCTCCAGAGCGAGTGAGTTGCGTTATCATCTACATCAAAAAGTGCTGGATTGATAAACAGCATTGGATATCTATAATTCCCACACATGGAGGAAGAATTTTCCAGTCCCATCTGCACCACAGAAGTCATAGTGGGACCACCTCTGCAGATCATGTAAAGATCTGTTGACCTTGGGCGGATTTATTAGTTTTGGGGAGAGCACGGCCAAAAAATCCCACCCTTAGGCTTAGAGAGAAATTTTACTTTAAGTGTAAATTTCAACTTTCAACAGAGCTTTAATGAAAAGGACATATGGACTGAATTTTTGCAGAGTTGGACAGACTCTGTGGATCTTTAAAAATAATGGATCTGATTACACCCTTCCCCCCGCTCCCACCCTCCCCAAAACTTTTATCAGCAAAGGGTAAGGGTGTGATTGCTGTGGGTCACAAGCCAGCACCCTGCACTCTTGATGTGGCTGGCTCTATTGCAGGGGGCGCTAGACATCTCATAGCTCCTCCAGCAATTGCCTTGGCATTGGGTCAGCTTTTCAATGAGTATCATATTCCTTCAGGGATGTCAACAACCATAGACTTGGTGAGGGAACCTTTTGAATGATGAGTTCTAAAGGTTTTAACCCATTGGCCCTCTGCCAATTCATGCCTCTCCGTGAGAGATATGAGTTGGTATGAGTGTTGTGGGTGAAGGCCTGTCAGGAGTGAGAACTCGAGGCCTGCTGTCTTTTTTATTGTTTTTCATTGTAACTCGGAGAAGTCACTGAACTCTGAGGCAGACCTTTTAAACGGCCTGGCTCCATACCCAGCAACTCCTGAGGCTGCCTACAAACTGTTTTCTGGTGAGCACAACTCCAGTTATCACCCACTGTCCTGCCCATGGAACACTTGGGCCTTTAAACACTCATGATTTGTAGAGTTAAATCTTAGCTGTGGTTGACATATTGTGGTAATGTGCTCTCTCTGTCAGCTTAATGTCTAACAAGGAAGGAAAGTGATGTGAATTGAGGCTGGATGTTTCTCATGCCAATTAAAAATGCAAACACTGCCATGAAGGAAATGTGGGTCAGCATAGAGCTCTCATCCTGAAGTACAAGTGTTAGTTGGCAAATCCAGATGCACTGACAAATTCTCATTAGCCATTGCTATCATTTGAGGACTAATGATTGAGAGCTTACCCATCACTCCAAATAAAAAAATTATATACAGCGCCCTGACAACAGCAAATGTCCGAAATCACTGAGGCTGAAATCACATGAATGTTAATCTTAAAAAATTAACCTTAAAAGGGGACATTGAATGTGAGAAAGGTTGAACCTTGAAAGAAGGGGACTTTGAAAGTCTGCACACCCTTGCAGTGTTCTAAGTAGTGGGTCCTGGAGTGTCCAGCTGGAACTTATCCTTACTGTTGGTGCCAAGGAGATGGGTATGTGGAGAAAGGCCAAAGTGCATGGTCTCCATTTGGCTTGCATCCTGACTGGAGTGTGTGTCTCTGTGCTGGTGGAGGGTGCAGGTGAAAGCTGTTATAATTCTTCCTGAGCCCCTCATCCTCAGGTGTGTTCTGGACGCTCAGAGAGTTACCTGGCTGTTAAGCCAGCTCTGGTCTACTTCTACCTGCAAAAGACAAAAGGACAGTTTTAGTGAGTGAGTGAGATGAAGCTGATTCAGATTCAGAGCACTCGTATAAATTGCAGGATTGGCTGAAGTGATGGTGCTCAGATTGCCCTAAGTTGTTGCGGGAGACCAAACTCTGCATCTCCACAGGAGTAATTTCAGTCATTGGCAGCAAACTCTGCAGGAGCCTCACCGAGACTGATGATCTCTGCCGTCCCTTTCCATATCTGGGCTCGCTCATGCTCATTGGGTGCAAGTTTGGCCTTCCTTGGAAACAAAGGAAAAAGGTGTGATCAGAAGAGACAGAGCAGAGGTTGGGTGAAATGCATGTCTCCTGTCTGTGGTGAGCTCTCCCCAAAAGGGACAGAAATTGGAGTCAGAGCAAGAAAACAGATGGGATGGTGGTGTTGTGAAAGTTGTTAAGAGAGAGTAAATGTTGATGTGTATTTCCCATGAAAAATGTAACCATTTGAGTACATGATGCTATGCTGAGTGTTTATCAGTGGAGGGAGCTGAGAGACGACTTACCCTGGTGGAGGAGATGAGATTGTTGATCCATTTCCTGGACTGGTTGGTGCTTCGTGGATAGGTGGCAGCCATGCTGACCTCCTGGGCAAAGATGTCCCAGGCTGAGATTAGTGTGCCCCTCTGAAGCTGTCCCTGGAGGAGAGGAGATGCAAGTGAATCTGCACTGTCCAAATAAAGGTCTTGAGGACACTTCTTGAGGCTGCTAGCCTTTTGCCTCCAGGTTGCTGACACCCTGCACAGCCTAGTGAAGACTGGTGGGCTGGAGAGTTTGATGAGTGTATGCTGGACTGGTGTGTAAATATGATGCCAGGACCATCAAACCTATGAGCTGATGGGTGGACAAATCAACTGCCAGTGTGATAGGAGAGTTGCAGGGGAATTCACCTAGGCATAATTAATGAGGTTCCAAGTGTTGAATCTGGTATGGGAACCTGCCATTCTGATTGATAGTATAGGCACTGCCAGAGCTGCCCACCACGGCACTTTGTGACTATATATGTGGGTAGCTAAAGTGATAGATGTAATGTCTTTTATTCCTGCCTGCTCTTCGCCCTCTGATGAAGGGATAAATTCTAGCTGCCAAAAACTGTGGCGTACTGCAATGTTTCATTACCTTGTGATAGAAATAATTGCCTCAGGTTATCCTTTGTTTATTTGGGGACTCTTCCAACCAAACTCATCTTCCTATCCTGGATTCTTAATTACCCTCACAACTGGGAGTCTGTCACAATTCCAATTCGTAAAATCATCGAATGAGTGCAGAGGCAATTGTGAATTCTCATTGAAGTGATATTTTCAGTCAGATCTACTCTAGGCGATAGCTTTACGTGAGGATTTTATATTGTGACTTGTTGAGAACCTCAGCAGTAATATTGGCGTAAGTGCAGTATAAGTTTTCATCTTTCGTGTCAACTAATGCATAGTCTGTTCAACCTTCAGGTATTTGCAAAAAAAGTCTGTTTCTCAAGTTTAAAGTTCCTCGGTGAATTAATTCAAACTTTAAATTGAAATCCTAGAATGAAATCCCTCAGTGATCTGGGATATTCCTGCTTCAAACCTGAAAGGAACCAATACAGCTCATGGCAGATCTAAATAATTTATTCCTCAGTTTCCCCAAGTGAAAGAAATTCAAAAGCTGTTTTTGTTACAGGTGAAATGTTTTTTTTCTTCTTCAGTCGGTAAATGGCAAAGTTTGGGTTGTCAGCAGCTGCATGATCTTGTCTATCATCCTCGCGTAGTGCTAATACAAGTGACTCCCTTCAAACAACTTGTCCCTACTTCACAGAAAGAGATGGTACTACAGTGACAGCAGACTCTCTGAAGGCAATAGGCATCTTTGTCCATCTTATTCATTGTCTTCCCTTTTTAAAGTTCAAGTACATTCACTTGCAATAACCAATATTCTCTGGCCTAATTATGCATGCAACTTTCTATTTGATTCCACATTTACTCCGGGAATCTACAAAATAGTCTTCAGCCCTATAGAAGAAGGTGCACCTCCAAACAGTCCTCACTGCTTTCAAGATTCATTGCTCTGATACTGTATGAATATCCAATTAGCTGTGAACATGATTGCAGCTCAGTCATTTCTTTAGACCCTCCCCATTTTAATGAGGGTGAGCTCCAAAGAGTGTCAGGCCAGAATCCTCCAGCCTCCCATCAGCAGGTTTCTCGGCAGCGAGAGGGAATTTGCTAGCGGTGGGCTCTTCTATTCCTGTCACTGACAGTGGAAATTCCCATTGTAGCCGCCCACACTCCCAGGAAATGAGTGGCAGGGGTACACTATTAGCAGACCAGAGAATTCACCACTAGCAAATCAGCCAGACAATTCTAGCCTCAGGGTGCTGTCCTCTAGAACTTGCAAGACCTGGAAATTATAGAAGAAAACACCTTGCTGCAATTATTCATAATTTGAAAAGATCATCAAAATACTTCCTTTCCACCTACCAAACACTCCAAGGAGACAATACTTCAGCTGCTATTTCTCCATTGCTGGACCTTGCTTACTTCAGCCCTGTTTGTTCATAATGTGCTTGATGTCAAAGTTCAGAAGTAATGTTAAGGTTACTGATTGAATTTGTGACCTGGTCACAATCTGCGGTCAATACACATTGAAAAAGATATTTGGGATGTTAATTTCCCTTGCCTTACGCTACTCAATCTGATATTTCTGCAACAGAATTTTCAACTTTGGGATTTTGTACCCTTGATCATCCTTAAAATCTTGATGCTTGTCATTTACCATTGCTCGTGATGTTGCCATCATGATATCTTCACAATACTGTGGTTTCCCTTACCTGTTCTTCCAGGGTACAGTTGATCAAGATGTCATGATTGAGTGTTATCAGCTGCTTGCAGGACATTTGTCATTGGAATGTGTTCTCCTGATGCCAAATGTTCTAGTTAAAACATCATCATCATCATCATCAAAGGTATCAAATATTTGGAAATTATCAGTGATCTGGGCATTTTTCAGGAGTTGATTGCAACCCTCATTGTTAGCCAATAGTTACAATAGCAAAAATCTTGTTGCTGATTGGGGGAAGTCACAATCTCCGACTCTCTCAAAATTTGCTCTTTCTAATTCTCAATTCCTTGGTCAGTTGCTGGATCTGTCTCTTCAGAGATCCGCAGCCAATTTATAGGCTCTTAATTTATTTATTATTTATTTTATTATTTATTATTAATTAATTTATAGGCCTTCAAAACTTTGACTGTATCTGCAACAGATCTGTGCCATGGGATGGTGTGGATCTTGTTGAACTGGCTGTGTTGGCTTTGTAAAGAATGGGACATTGCAAGTTTAAAACTATTTATATGATAGTTATTCACCAGTATTGGATAAGAAATTTTGCCATACTTTTCTAACACCTTTTCACTTGAGTAATTGTGAATCACAATTCCCAACCATCTTCCCACTTCACTTGTAAGATTTTATAATTTGATCCTTGGCTTAGTGACGTCATCATGTTTGTTTCCTACGAGGAAAGCGGCTCAGTTGACTTGGGGAACATCTTTATCCTAACCAAGATTCTAAAGACTAGGACAAGTAGGCCACCTTCTGTTTGGCGAAAGCTGCTGATGAGCAAGAAGCTTTCCCGCCAATTTCCAGTGGTTGACTTCTGGCTAACTTGAACTTGATTGTCTCTCCAGTCATTGTCTTCCATCTAGAATGGGTTAACATTATTGAAGAAATGAAAGGCACGATACAATGCTATTCAAGCAAAATTTCATTTAAAGGTCTAGTCACTCTGGCACCATTTATTTTTCACCCTATCATCAGCTGGAATGGCAAATGGTACAAAATGGCAGATTTGCCTCATTATTATTCACACCTTTTGTTGTGAGCGCTCTTTGATCTGATGTGAATGTGCTTCACAAAAGGTAATACTCAAATTTGTTACTTAAGGCATGGTTCACTCGCTAAAATAAAACATAAAACGTAACTGTTCTATTAAGGGATGGAAATATCGTTAAAAGATTTACCATTTAAAATATTCTATTAAATTAGTTCATAGTTCCATGAATTTGTCCCAAATGTTGAATTCAGTAAGTCTTGTAATGAAGTGACATAAGAAGTAATATATGATGCTAGTCCAGTATTATAACTATTTTGTAATCAATCCCATTTTGCTTCAAAAGGACCAACATTTCAGCTCTTCATAGCTTTTTACAGAATATTAACTTTATTTCATTTCTTGCTACAGTGTACCCATTTGAGTAATGTGGATATTTAGGTATTTGGAAACATGTTCACAGGGATGGCATTTTTAACTGCCTTTCTACATTTTCTACATTACATATACATGTGGTCTTTCAGCCATTTTTGAAGTCTGAATTTACTTATGATTGAGGTTCTACTGTTCTGAGCAACCAGTTATCTCCCTAGTCTAATCATGGCTATCCCATAACAAATTGCTAAAGTTGTCCAACCAAATAGGTAAATAGGCAATAACTTTGCTCTGTTTTAAAATCATTGGAAAGAATATTTGATTTTGTTTTGCATATCAGTTCACACACTGATGTTGTGAAGCTCTATGTATTAAAAGCACTCTTTTTTTAGAGAAATCCAAGTAGCAAGGCAAATGAATGTACTGGCTTATTGTTCCACAAACTGATAAGGGACTGATTAGTGCTTCACTTCCTCATTCTCTCTCTCCCCTCTCCCCCCCTCCCCTTCCTCCTCCACAAAGTGAGTTGCTGATGACTGCCATGATCAAAGCAGCAGTGACTGGTAGACAGCAGAGCAAAAATCAGATGCTAACTCCTGATAATATGGCACAGCAGTGACTAATTATAGAACATCACCAAAAAATGACCTCCATGGGAACAGAGCAATCACTTTAATAACAGCAAGATATCAAAAGCAAGCAGAATAATTCATGCTGAACCATTTATACTCCTCATTATCAATTTACTGTTTAATAATGCAGTGGTGACATACTTAACCCAGTATAAATTATGTTGCCATAGATGTAGTTCCTCTTATTAATGACATTCTCCGCTTTACAACTGAGATCAGCTATAACCTGGTTAGGGATTTAAAGAAGTTGTATGACTCAGGTGTTTACTATATTGTTTCAATTTGAAATACTGTTCATAAATCTGTCTGGTCGTTCTCTCAAATTTATATTAAATCAAAGTGAATAGGTTTACTTTCAAAGCTGGTCAGTGGTCAAAGTGCTGGGAGGAGGAAATATTATTCTATAGTGCCCTTTTTTGGGACCGACAAGGATTCTTAAGCTGCAACAATTTTGTCTAAAAGTATGCACAAATCTGAGTGTTGGAGGCCATCTTTATAAAGGGGTTTGCCCACGCACACCTACCAACTAGAGGCAGGTTGCAAAGCAGGTAGATCATCAGGTCAATCAATGTGCAATGCTGCCTTGATATCAGCACTGCCATTTTGGAGCCCCAGGTTCCAGTCAAAATTCTCTATTATCCTCGCTGAATGTGACATTAAATAGTACAAAGCACCTTCCCACCCCCGCCTCAACACCCCTGCAGTGTTGATCAAAGAGCTCATCAAATTACAGTTCAGTTGTTGGGTTCTTGCTTCCTGTTGGCCAAACTCTGCGCAATTTGGATACTTTTCCATACTTGCCTATAGATGTTATCATTTACAGGGAGTGGCCTTGCTAGTGCTGAAATACCTTTCTGGTGACGTGAATGTTTGGGCAGAAATTACTTGCTTCTGGACAAGGTGGCCTATTCTTGGATTTAAGCACGGGAGAGTGAGTAGAGGCCACAGAGAACAGGACATTTGCTGGAAGAAGTGGAGGATATGGGATGGGGTCTAGGCAGGTGGCCAACCTCCAGAGGGTTTTTTTGGGGGGGGAAAAGCTCCCTTAGCTAAACATCAGCAAAGATCAGTGCTTACAACATTTCATCTTGTGATCAGGACTCAAGTCTGCAACTGCGGCAACCACAACTGCAGCTTTGGAGCAAAGCAAAGACTACATTTCCTGTGATCGTCAAGGTGACTCTGGCTCAGAATGTATCTAGCTTTGCCAAGATTGCTGCTGAAGATGTAGGCAAATTTGTTGACAATACAAAGACATGGAAAAGCAAGTTGTGAGGAAGATGCAAAAGGGTGGCAGGGTGCACATGGTCCTAGTTATCACTTGCTCCAGCAATATTTAATTTGCCTGGTGTCCCTCAATACGCAGATGAAGAGCATCATAGTCACCACCTGGAGGTGGTTGAAGTTCCATTCCATCTGAGCTCCAACACTATGACCAAGGGATGGTTCAAGAGTGTTCAGAGGTGGGCCAGAGCATTACAGATACCTTTACTTTACTATCCCTCATTCACTGGAGGATATTTCATTCTATTTGGCACATTCCAACTGTTGATATGCATCAGCAGCCAGATGATCCTGACCCCTGCAACCAAACAGCAATCACAGGGTTTAGGGCCCTGCAACTGCTCTGAGGTCTCCGCCTCCACCATCGTTTTAGGTCCTTGTTGGACTGGGGACAGAGGGCTTACAACCGCAACCATATAACTGACCCAAGGAAAGAAGGCTGCGGCTGGACAGGAACTGTGTGCTTTCACAGCTCCTGGTTAGTGTCTAGGTGGTGGTGGTTGTGTGTGTGTGTGTGTGTGTGTGTGTGTGTGTGTGTGTGTGTGTGTGTGTGTGTGGCCGGGGGGGGAATGCAATCATCCCCCTATTGTCAGTTCTTTATTATATTCATGGATTGACTGCACTTCCTAAACATTAAGCTGATTTCTTATTTGATATGAACCATGGGCGGAATTTTCCCGTTACGGGAATCATAAAGGGCAGGACAGGACAATACAAAGCTCCATTGACCTCAGGTGGGATTTTCCGGTCTTGGGACGAACAACGCTGGAAAATCCCACCCATCATCTTTACTTTGCCCTGTGTCGTCAGTCATGGAACAATGTTTGTCTTGTGTTAATTAGTAAGTAATTGCAAAACTGTTGAGTTTATTCAGTGTTGTATTAATAATGCACATATTAGTGCCATTACATTTATTTCATTGCTATCAAAGTAAAAGAGCTGCATTCATTTCATGCCACCTTCTTCAAAATATCAGGGAAATGAACGTCATGCAAAAATGTTAACGGGTTCAAATATTAAGATGCTGCGCTGATCAATTTTAAGTCAAGTTTTTCTGTGAATATTCTACAGCGGATACCCAAAGTTAAGTGTGCACCTACACAGCACAAAGATGCATCTAAAGTTCTAAATGTGCTGATTCTGATGTTTTACTTTTCCAGTCTTTTAAATAAGCCCTGAGCTGATTGTATATCGAATCACTGAACTTAGAAATAGTGCCTTATCATGAGCTCAGAAATGTCACAAAACATTTTGTATATAAAAAAACTACTTTGAATAGTGTAGTTTGCATGTTAAAAGGATAATGAAGATAAGCTTTTTCACTGTTTTAAAATAAAATCAAGTTGCAATATCAGGGACAATGAAGTACCAGCTTTGATTCACATGGGGCAAGTCAGAATGTCAAATTCTGATTAACATGAATCAGCTGGTTTGAATTTGTTCTCTGTTTACCCAGACTGGTCCATTTCAGACACTATTAAAATGGTTGGACATTTATTTCAAATAATGTTAGCACTGTCATTGAGCAGAGGGACAGTATATTTATTCTCAGCTGAATAATTGACATGGTTTTGTATCCTGCTATAATTCACCTGTTATCACTGCAGTATGCAAGTGAGTGTCTGGAATCACAGTAATAGAAGTAATTGTTTCAAAAATAGCTTCAAATATAATTCTTAATTTACAGCAGACAGTTCATTGTAAAATCTCCAATAGCTAGGAAATGGGAACGGAACCATTGAGTAATTTCTATCCTGTAATTTCAGAGATAATGCTGATAATATATTTATTTTGTTGCTTTTTTGCACAGTGATATGCAAGGCATTTGTCTATTTTTTGAAATACGCCTTGAGATGGATGTTCCTCTAATAACATACCTATCTTTCCTTTTACTAGTCTAAGACATATGGTTGTACCTGGCAAGGCCAAGCACTTTCCTTCACGATCGACTTCACTGCTGGATTTACCTGTGTCGATAGTAACACAAAGGTGAGGAACTAGCAAGTACAATATGAGGGTATTTTTAAAGTTGAAACAAAAGAATTGTAGGGATAAGTTATTGTGAGGTAAAACTCCTTAGTTTTATTAAAGGGTATGTTGGTCAATGAATCAACCTCATCTGATTCTGGAACAATTGATAGCCCAGGTTCCTGTTCAGCAAAATCCCTTGACTCAGAAAATTTACCTTAGAGTCCAAACTTCAACCTGAACTCATTTTTCACTTCATAATAGTAACTACAAATTGAAAGCAATGTAGCTTTTAATGCAGCAGCACTTAATTATTGGTGTTTATCAGATTGGTTAGACATGGCCACTAGCAAAAAATAGCAGATACAATTATGAGATTGCCGGAAGATTTTTTTTCTCAAGCTAAAGAAATGCACAATAAGTGTGTGTGTTGAATAAACACAGCACAATAAGCAAGACATAGTAGACGGCTGGCA
Source organism: Carcharhinus amblyrhynchos (assembly GCF_965287045.1). Lineage (NCBI taxonomy): Eukaryota > Metazoa > Chordata > Chondrichthyes > Carcharhiniformes > Carcharhinidae > Carcharhinus > Carcharhinus amblyrhynchos. The sequence goes on from NC_137330.1 coordinate 30,456,718, forward strand.
ATATTCAGCGTGGATAAGTCACCTGACATCCCAGGTTGCTAAGAAAGGCCGGGATGAAGATAATGGAAGAGCCTGCTTTGATCTTCCCATTTTCCCTAGACACAGGGGATGTGCCAGAAGATCAAAAAGCGGTAAATGTGACACCCAAGAACTGGTGGAAAGACATTCCTATTACCTACAACTGATCAGTTTAACACCGGTGGTGGGGAAGGTTTTACAACCAATATTCAGGGAATACAATTAACATGTACTTGAAGAGGTTTGACTTAATGAGGGAAAACAGGTATGGATTAATACTGATGTACCTGACTAATCTAACAAAGATGGCTGATGAAAGAAATGCGATGGACTTTGTCTATGTGAATTTTTAAAAAGTCTTTGCTAAAAGTGTCACTTAAAACATTAAGACCCATAGATTAGGAGGATCAGTGTCAATTTAGATTAAAAATATTACTTTAAGTACAGGAAATTGGAGCTCTCCCTGAAGGGAGAGGATCCAGAGATGCCACCTTGGAGCAAAATTTTTAAATTGCGTCCACACTGAGCCTCGACCATGCCACCATTTGAAAATCAACAGTACATAATGCAGTTAGCAAAACATATGAAATTGTGGGCTTCATGAACAGAAGCATTGAGTACAAAAGCAGGGATGTTTTGCTGAACCTGTATAAAACTCTGGTTAGTCTCAACTCTGGTATTGTGTTCTGGTTATTACACTTTAGGAAAGGTGTGAAGGCACTTGAGAGGATATAACTGAGATTTTTTTTCAGATTCATTCAGGGATATGAGAATGGAGCTACAAGGTTAGCTTGGAGAAACAAGGAACGTTCTCCCTGGAGCAAAAAAATGTTGAGGGGAGTTCTCATAGAGGTGTAACAATATGATAAATGTTTTGAGAATGAAAACTTTTTCATTAACTGGTTGTACAAGAACAGGGGGACGCAGTTTTAAGGGGAAGAGGTACAGGGAGTTGTAAGGAAGAATCTTGTCTGCATTGATATGTCTTCTGAGCGTGAAATAATCACCATTTAAAGAGGCTTCATTGAGTGTTTTTTAAAACACCTTACCATGTGACTGGTATACTGTTACATTGTTGTTTGACACCTGACACAAATGTGGCACCATGGATATGCACTCTTGCAACAATTAATTCCTATTACATTATGAATGATAGGACAATACACAATGTTCTCATCATTGACTTTTTTCTTCTATTATATCTAACTAAAGTTATTCAATCAAATTTTATAAATAAATTGGCCACCTTCCAAAGTCTTTAATAGTTTGTTTTCTTTTCTCGAAACATTATTTACGATATTGCTTAGATGGTAAGATGTTGTGGCTCCATCTTGTAGATTTGGCATTCTTTGTTCTTAGTGATGAGTTGGCAGTCTGCACAGGCGATGTTGTGCACATTGCTCCTGATGTTTGATTTGATTTATTATTGTCACGTATATTAACATACAGTGAAAAGTATTGTTTCTTGCACACATATCATTCATCAAGAAGGAAAGAGAGGGTGCAGAATGTAGTGTTACAGCCGCAGCTAGGGTGTAGAGAAAAATCAAGTTAATGCAAGGTAGGTTCATTCAAAAGCCTGATGGCAACAGGGAAGGAGCTGTTCTTGAGTTGGTTGGTACCTCACCTCAGACTTTTGCATCTTTTTTCCGAAGGAAGAAGATAGAAGAGAATACGTCCAGGGTGTGTGGGGTCCTTAATTATGCTGAGGCACTGGGAAGTGTAGACAGAGTTAATGGGTGGGAAGCTAGTTTGCGTGATGGATTGAGCTACGTTTATGACCTTTTGTAGTTTGTTGCGGTCATGGGCAGAGCAGGAGCCATACTAAGCTGTGATACATCAGAAAGAATGCTTTCTATGGTGTACCTGTAAAAGTTGGTGAGAGTCGCAGTTGACCTGTCAAGTTTCCATAGTCTCTGAACAAGTAGAGACATTGGTGGGCTTTCTTAACTATAGTGTCAGCATGGGGGGACCAAGACAGGTTATTGGTGATCTAGATGCCTAAAAACTTGAAGCTCTTGACCATGTCTATTTTGTCCCCATTGATGTAGACAGGGGCATGTTCTCCTTTACGCTTCCTGAAGTCAATGACAATTTCATTTGTTTTGTTGACATTAAGGGAGAGATTATTGTCGCTGCACCAGTTCACCAAATTCTCTATCTCATTCCTGTATTCTGTCACATCATTGTTTGAGATCTGACCCACTATAGTAGTGTCGTCAGCAAAGTTGAACATTGAATTGGAAGGGAATTTGGCCACACAGTCATCAGGGTATAAGGAGTATAGTAGGGGGCTGAGAACACAGCCTTATGGGCTGTTGAGGATAATCGTGGATGAGGTGTTACCATCTATCTTTACCGACTGTGGTCTGTGGGTTAGGAAGTTCAGGATCCAGTCGCAGAGGGAGGTGCCGAGGCCTAGGCCACTGAGTTTAGAGATGAATTTTGTGGGAATAATTGTTTTGAAGGCTGAGCTGTAGTCAATAAGTAGGAGTCTGATGTAGGCGTGTTTGTTATCTAGGTGCTCCAGGTTTGAGTGCAGGGCCGAGGAGATGGCGTCTGCTGTGGACCTGTTGCGGCAGTAGACAAACTGTAGTGGATCCAGATAGTCCGGGAGGCTGGAATTGATTTGTGCCATGACTAATTTTTTGAAGCACTTCATAATGATGGATGTCACTGGCCGATAATCATTAAGGCACGCTGCTTGGCTTTTCTTTGGTACCAGGATGATGGCTGTCTTCTTGAAGCAGATAGGGGCCTCACGTTGTTTTAAAGAGAGGTTAAAGATGTCTGCAAATACCCCCCTGCTGATCTGCATAGAATCTGAGTACTTGTCCGGGTAACCCATCTGGGCCAGTCGCTTTCTGTGGGTTGACCTTTGAGAAAGCTGCCCTGACATCTGCAGTGGTGACCCCAGATATAGGTTCATCCAGGGCTTCCAGGGTAGAGGGCATGCTCTCACTGACCTCTTGCTCAAACGGGCATAGAATGCATTGAACTCACCAGGGAAGACTGTGCTGGAGTCAGCAATTTTACATGCCTTCATCTTGTAGCCTGTTTTGTCTTGCAGACCTTGCCATTGTCGGCCGGGGTCCATGACGCTAGCCTGGTACTGTCTTTTGGTATCTTTAATGGATCTCTTGAACGGCTCAGACCTAGACTTCAGCAAGCAATGGATATCACTCTTCGTCCATGGTTTCCAGTTGGAAACATGTGGATTTGCTTCTTTGGCACACAGTCTTCTAAACACTTACTAATGAAGTCAGTTATTGTAGTGACGTACTTATTCAGGCTAATCAGAGTTTTTAAATATTGACCAGTCCACTGACTCTAAGCAGTCCCGTAGGAGATCAACTGATTCCTCAGACCAACACTGCACAACTTTCTTTGATGGATTCTCCTGCTTCGGTTTTTGCTTGTAAGTTTGCAGAAGCGCAGCCTTGTAGTCTGATTTGCCAAAGTGTGGGCGGGCGATAGAGTGGTAGGAATGTTGTAGGGTGATGATATAAGAATCTTGATTAATGTTTTTAATGTTGTGTCACTTACTGTTGATGGATGTTGCATCCTTGGTTAGTGATGTTCCTGATTTTGTTAATGATCTTTTCTGCTTTTCTAGCACGTGTAGGTAGAACATGAATATCGGTCCTTCTCACTTGCATTTGGTATCAGTAATGGAATCTTAGCTCCACCATCAACCTTTCATGAGTTCCAGGTTTTCATGATTGTATCCAGTACATGCATTGTTTGCTCTTTCAACAGGAATTCAGTGTGTTTGTTGGGTGTTGACCTACTTCCACCTATGCTTCAGTGACTTATTGTGTTACTTCCTTCTGGTCACTTGGAGCAAGTATCTTGCTGGAAAGAGTTGTCTTGTAGATTCCTCTATTCAACAACCTGCAAATGATTTCATGTTAGCCTTGAGAATTGTAGATTGGAGTGACAATAGGGCAACATGTTCCATTCTCTCGCTATTTCTTGACCACCTGGGTGCATCTTACTATAAACTGGTGTCCCCTTGGGTAACATAATGATAAGGTGATGATATTGAACCCATCCTGTTCAGTCAATTTCATAAATTAATTTGGTTCCATTGTCACATATATTTTTTCAGGAATAATTTGCTCGTTGAACAGAACCCATACTGCGTAGATGATTGTTACAGCTCTCAAATCTTAAATCCTTTGGTTAAAGGAAAACATTGAGTCTGCAACTATGAGATACTGTTCTTGATTTATTCACATCCTACTATGTGAATAAATAGGATGCCACAATATGCCATGGTCTGGGTGGTACTTCAGTAGTTATCATTTCCTCTTCCTGCTGTCTTTTCTGTAGTCCTGGTGTACATTATACATGGCACAGAGGTCAGTACTGCTGCCTCACAGTGCCAGGAACCCAATTCAATTCCAGCCTCTGGTCACTGTCTGTGTGGACTTTGCACATTCTTCCGTATCTGTGTGTGTTTCTTCCGGTTACTTCAGTTTCCTCCCACAATCAAAAAGCGTGCAGATTAGATTAATTGGCCATTCAAAATTGCCCCTTAGTATCAGGGAGACTAGCAGAGTAAATATGTGGAGTTATGGGGATAGGGCGGGATTGTTGTTGGCGCAGGCTCAATGGCCTTCTCACTGTAGGGATTCTATGATTCTAGATGTGTTTGTGGATGTAGATGCCTATCTAATATACAGCTGACCTGGCTCTGAACTTACATTTCTCCATTCCTTTTATATTCTGTTCATTTTGTTCATGTATCTTCTAGGGAGGTTATTTCTGAATCATTTTGAGTTTGGTTCTTTTGAATCCAGCCAGCAGAACACTATCTGCCTTTGAGATGTCAGCTGTGTTAGACCAATATTGCTGTATTTAGGCTGTGTTTTCTCTAATAACTTATCAAACCATCCCTTGATCTGCGAGAGCATCTGTACTCTTCATTTTCACTGATCTTATCTCTAATTTGACTCCACTTAGATGCCGTTACATTCAGATCTTTATACCTAGATCTTTTATCTCATGTTTTATCTCATGTCTATGGTGACAACCAAGATAGGGCATCTCGTACCATTTCTCTTCCTGGCTTGTATTTCAGCGTGAAATAGTAACTCTGAAACCTCAAGAGTTATCCCTGCAGATGTGTTTGTGCTCTACATAGATTTATTTTGTCAATACAGGCATACAGTGCAGAAGAGGATGTTCTGCCCATCAAGTCTGCACTGACAAGACTACACAGTAATCCCACTTTTTAGTACTTGATCCATAGCCTTGAATGGTATGACATTTCAAGTACTCATCCTTGTACTTTTCAAAGGTTGTGAGGTTTCACGGTCTACTACTCTCCCAGGCAGTGCATTCCAGACTTCCTCCACCTCCTGGGTAGAAAGGTTTTTCCTTCGATCCCCTCTAATCACCTGCCCTCAACTTAAAATTATGCCCCCTCATCATTGACCCTTCAACCAAAGGGAACAGCTGCTTCCTATACACCCTATTAGTATCCCTCATAATCTAATACACTCAATCAGGTCTCCTGTCAGTCTTCTCTGCTTTAAAGAAAAAGTGCAACCCTATCTAGTCTCTCTTCATAGCTCAAACCTTCCATTCCAGGCAACATCCTGGTGAGCCTTCTCTGCGCTGTCTCCATCTTTGTAAAGGTACAAATAATGTAAGTGGAGAGAGGGTTAAGCACAGGTTAAAGAGATGTGTATTGTCTCCAGCCAGGACAATTAATGAGATTTTGCAAGCCCAGTCAAGTTGTGGGGTTAGAGGTAGTCTGACATGAACCCAAGATTCCAGTTGAGGCTGTCCTCGTGTGTGCGGAACTTGGCTATCAGTCTCTGCTCAATGACTCTGCATTGTCGTGTGCCATGAAGGCCGTCTTGGAGAACACTTACCCAAAGCATTCTCTCCACTTGCATTGTCTGTACCTTTAAGACTTGATTACCTGTGAAGACTAGCATTCCCACCATTATTTTGTAAATTGAGTTTGTGTCTTTATATGCCCTGTCTGTGAACAGAACTCGCTCGCCTGATGAAGGGGCAGCACTCTGAAAGCTAGTGGCTTGTGCTATAAATAAATCTGTTGGACTTTAACCTAGTGTTGTGTAACTTCTTACTGTATGACCTGCCCTGTGGCCAGAGAGGAAATAAAAATTTAGGTCAGAACTCCTGTAATTTCCTTCCTTGCTTCCCACATCAGTGTGGGACACAATTTATCTGGGCCTGGGGATTTGCCCACTTTTAACCCCACCAAAACCTCCAATATCTCCTCACTCCCTTTGTCAAAGCGTTCAAGAACTCAAAGTTCATCTCCTCAAATAAAGTGCTTGCATTCTCCTTCACTCAAGGGAAGACAAATATGACGTACTCATTTAACACTCTACCAATGTGTCCACTGGCTCCAAGCACATATTACCCTTTGGTCCCAAATGGGCTCTACTCTTTGGTTAACCCCTTCCCCTTAATATACTTAAGAATATCTAGGAATTCTCCCCAGTTTTAATGGGCAGTGATTTTTCATACCTCCTCTTAGCTCTCCTAATTGTTTTCTTAAGTCCCCCCTGTACTTTTTATATTCCATTAAGTCCTCTCTTTGTACCTACCTTTTTCTTCTTTCTTATCTTTCTTAAATATTCCTCAACATCCAGGATTCTCTGAGCTTGTCGCTCCTACATTTCACCCAAAAAGGAACATGTTGGGCTGATTCTTTAACTATTTCCTTTTTGAGCCCACCCCATAGACTACTTTACTGTAGATTTTCCCACAGGAAGCTGTTCCCAGCCCACTTTGGCCAGACCCTGCCTTAGTTTAATGAAATCTGCCTTCCCCCAATTCAAAAGCATTTTTTGCAGACCATCTTTTTTTTTGCCATAACAAATTGCCCCACTGCCACATTGAATTCCTGTCCAGCTTCATTCCCCAGAATTCAATCCTGTATGTGTCATCCCTTGTTGGACCTTCAACATATGATATAAAAAGTTCCCTTAAATCCATTTCAAGAAATCCCCCCTCCCCACCTAAACCCTTTACACTATGACTATCCCAATTCATGTTAAGGAAGTTGAAATCCCCTAATATAATGATCCTACTATCATTTTTTCACACCTCAGCAAATTGTCTACATATCTGCTCGTCTATTGTCTAATGACTGATTGGGGACTTACAAAACACTCAACAATGCCCCCTTGATATTTCTATGCTCTATCCTCAAAGCCTCATTTGAAGACACTTCCAAGATTTTGTCCCTCCCTACTGCAGTAATTGACTCCTTAATTAATAATGCCACACCACCACCTCTTTTATAGTCTCCCCTGTCTCACCTGAAGATCCTATACACTAGAATGTTGAGTTGTCAGTCTTGTCCCTCCTTTAACTACATCTGTGATGGCAACAATATCACAATTCCATATGTCAATCCCACACCCTTACCTCATCAGTCCTACCTTTTTTACTCCTAGCATTAAAGTAGAGGCCATTTAATCTTGTCTTGATTCCTTGGAACTCAGCAGAGCTGAACTCCCTGTCTTGGTTCCTTTACAATAATACGTTGCATCCCCATTGTACTAATGCTCTTCATCCCCTCCTCTTGCCAAACTAATTTAAACTCCTCCCAACAGCACCAGCAAACCCACCCGATAAGGTGCTGGTCCCATTCTGGTTCAGATGTGGACCAAACTGCTGTTCTGGTGGGTGATGATAACTCTCCACTACAAATTTTTTCCAAAGAAATGTAAATGGAATTTCTCTCATTCATACATGATAGACAAAAGCTTTCTTTCTGTATTGGCATCTCTGGTTTCAGCTGATGTCAGAGTTTTGGATTTAAATGCTATCTTCCCTTTTGTACCAGAACAGCCCCAGTGCGAGGCTTCTCTCTGATGTAGTATGACAAACTTGCCTCCTTGCAGACTAACTTTTTGAGTTTGTTGAAACTACTGTCATGAGACTCCAGTCAGTGGTGTTCAACATCTCTCATCAGTTCTGGGGGGGTTTGATGTATGTTCTGACGTGTGGGATAAAAGAACTCATGTACTTTATCAAGACAGACAAATTCTCTGCTCTTTTTTGCCTCTTGAAGATTCCATCTCAGAGATAGCTCTGACATATTCAAGATTCGCTTGTCTCTGTAAGGTGTGTACAACATTCTGAAGAGCTGACATTCAGTCCCCTTCACAACACATTTGTCTGTATTTAGCTTTATCTCAGCTTTTCTATTCTATGGCTTCTTGTAGATGCTAATCTTGGTCAGTTCTATCTGCATCATAGATCTGGATATCAACAGCTATCAGCTGCTTACTCTTTATATCCTCTACACCTCATCTATTTTTCATCCTGACTGACTTGTGGGCCAATAGATCTAGGAATCTGTACAATCCAAAGGCTGTATTGAATATTTTTGACAGCGAAGATTCCTTGTCAAACTTCACGTTCCAGTAGCCATTTTTGGCAACTGGCTTGCTGAAAACAAGCATTGCCCTTGTCAATGCTGGTGTGATCTCTGCCGGTGTTAGAATAGACTAAATAAAAACAAGAAATGCTGGAAGACCCCTGGTCTGGCAGCATCTGTGGAGAGACAAACAGAGTTGACATTTTACATTGGTATGACTCTCCTCTTTATAGCTTGATTTAAGATCTTTGGAATTCTGGAAAATTCTTAGCCATTCATTTTCTTACCATAGTGGAATTAAATTTACTCAATCCTTAGGCCCTGTGACTCTGAAGGTCACTTTACTTTCTTCCATTTCTTGGAATTCTTTTTCAAACTTTCCTTTTGATTCCATTGATACTTCATGTGGGGGATGATCACTGCCTTTAATTGCAAGATGAATAGTGATGTGGTACTCAAAATCTTATTTATCAAAACACTCTGGGTATATTTATGCCAGATCTTCCTTCGGTGCTTTTCAATGGGTGTACCACCTTCAATCTTTGGTGTCATCTCCATCATCTTATGGTTTACTGAGATAAGCTACAGCTGTTCGCAAGTGCTCAAGTGACATGGACAATTTTTTTTATTCATTTGTGGAGCTTGGATATCACTGAGTGGCCATCATTTATTGTCCATCTCTAGTTGTCTGAGGGCAATTGAGAGTTAACCACGTTGCTGGGGCTCTGGACTCACCTTAGGCCAGACCAGGGAAGGATGGCAGATATCGTTCCCTAAAGAGCATTACTGAACCAGATGGGTTTTTGACTAAATTAACATATTTTCTTCCTTCCAACTTGAGTTGCTCCGAGCTTGCCAATCTCTATTTCCCCCATATGCCATTAGCACGACATTCAAAATATCTTTCCTTGGTAAACATTTCACTTCAAATGTTCAAGACAGATTTTCTGCTGCATAGTGAGCAGACTGTTGTTACTCTGTGCTGCGATATTAAGTTTCAGGTTTATGATTGTGAGCTTATTGCAGACTATTTTTCTGACCTTGTATTAATTTGTATTTTCTGGAAATTATCACATCCAGCCATTTCATGATAGTTTTGGTTTCTTTTCCATCTCTGCTACCCTATTGCTCGCTCTCTCTCTGGTAACCATTTGCCATCTTCGTTCTTTGTTCTGCACATCTTTTCCCCAAGCTTTCCTCAAGCCCTGTAGTTTGATCCATATGGATGACATTCATTTCTGTCTGTGAACTCGTGGGTTCTGCACATCTTGCACATCTTTCTCTCTGTTTGGTGTATATTCTTTTACTCTTTCAACCCCACTGCCTTTCTCCTGACTGAACTGAAGGCAAGCCATTTGAGTAGTCATCATCTGCATCAGTCTACATGACTTTATATATTCCAGCAGCGTCTGTAGCCTGCAATATTGTGAGTTTGTCATTTTCAATCAAATATTTATGTACTTCAGGTTGCATAAAGCCTCAAATGAGCTAATCCAGCATCTTCTCTTGTTGTATGTTTCCTTGAATTTACATTTTCTGGATGTGTTTTCCAATCTCATCAAGAAATTATCAATAGGTTCACCCTGGTCATACCTCAGACTTTGAAACTCATATCAGCTGATCTGGTGATTTGCATTTGGCTGGAGATTTGTGCTGAATTTTTTAAGAAGAATTGTTTGAGTTGTTTACTGTTATCCTTGCTCACCTCCCAGCTATTAAACTGTTTTAACCCTTTCTTTTAAGTCTGCAGAAAGATGTCACTGATCCATTTCTCTTCACTAGTGCCTTTGAGAAAGCCATTGAATGCCAGTCTGCACTTGTCAAATGCCGCCATGACACCAATAACCGCCCAATTTATCATGGGCTGGAGATGTGCATTCAGTGCTGTAGTGGAGGCCATTTTGTTTTTGCCTGATTCACTCAGTCTTTCCCTCTCTCCACCTGCCACTAATTGGGATTTTTTTTTCCAACCTATTTCAACATTAAATTTCTTGAAAATGTTTGAATCTTACTCACAGATATGGTTGTCGTCTTATATCCTCTAGTTCTGATTATTTCAAAATAATCACATTTTTCAATTCAAATGCTTCATGGAATGTATTTCTTAGCCCTGCGTGCTTGTGGATTGGAACAGTGTTGCTTAGCACCTGACTTCAATGCAGAAGTAAATATACATTCTCAAAACATTTAGTTTATATATCTTTATAAATAATGTAATATATAGCAAGTGGTAATGACCTGAATTTTCTCTCTACAATCAATAATTTCAAGAGGAAATTGGACAGGCACTTGAGGGAAATAATTTTTTGAGGCAATCGGTATAGAGCAGGGGAATGGGGCTGACTAGATTACTCTGCAGAGTCAACAAGGAGTTGATGGACTGAATGGCCTCCTTCAGTGCAAGGATGATGTTATGATCTCCCTCCCCACCCCGTGGTGTACTTTCTGGTGTTGGAGACAAGTCGCCATTGGCTGGCACATTCTCTGGCAGCACAGCTGGTGAACAATGCAAATGGCCATTGACTTCCCTGGTGGGACAGGAAGATCCTACCAATGACAAGCTATCTCTGCTACTGGAAAATTTGCTGCACAGGTAGGGGGAGGGAGGCAGAAAATCCCAGCCTATACTTTTGATGTGTTCATCCCTACCCTATAATTCCCTTTAAAATCGATGCTGGCTGTATAATGTTGCATTGTTCATTCCCCTGTCGGTAAATAATCAATAATCACACCCACTGTTATTTCACAGAACGTTATCTGGAAATTCAAGTTCTCGCAGCTCAAAGGATCCTCTGATGATGGGAAAACGTGTGTGAAACTGCTTTTTCAGAACACAGATACCAGACAGATTGAAATGAAGGTATCTTTGTAATATGGTTTATTATTATTACTTCAGTGATCTGATTCTGGTGGAGATTGTGACATATTGGAAGTGTGATTGGGCTGGTAATCCAGAGATCTGAGAGACATTGGTTCGAGTCCCAACCTGACTGCTGGTGGGAATTTAAATTCAATTAGTAAATCTGGAATTTGAAGCTAGTCTGAGTAATGGTGAACTATCATCAACCTCGTAAAAACTTAACTGAGTCACCAAGGGAAAACTTCTGTCCTTACACGGTCTGGGTCTCCAGACTCACAGCAATGTGCTTGACTCTGAAATGCCACTCAGTCCAGGCATAACTCACCAGGGCTCTTTCCTGCATCCACGGCTTTGGGTGTGGGTCGAGGGCTGGTGGGAATAGTTATCCACCCGGCTGTGGGGAGGTAACTAATTAAACCACATAAGTGCACTGGCCCAACATCAAGTGGATTTTCCAGTCAGCGGATAGGGCTCCTTTTGCATTAGTAGTCCATGAAATGTTGCTAGCCTTTCAGCAGCAGGGTGGATAGCCACAGGAACCAGATGCTCCATTCAGTCTAGAAGATGCCATTCCAAATATTGGCCTCAACTGGCCAAAAGAGTGAGGGCTTTTGGCTACAAGTGCCTATTTCTATGGGGGTTTTTGCTCTCATGTCCAATGGCCCTCAGCCTTTTGGCCCTTATATTTATCATTTTTGTGGAAGAAAGCATTGAATGGAGGCACCTTCATACCAACCTACATTCTTAAGTAGCGTGCACATTGACAGTGGGGTTGTTGATCTACGAATGCTAGATCGTCCTGTATTGGCCTTCCTGACGCGGGAACCCACTCACTATCCTTAACTAGACAGAACATCCAGACACAGTCAATGAGATGACCATCTTCTCCAAAATCATCTTTGGATCCTACTTCCAACTTTTGTTAGCCCCTGACCTCCTTTTCTTCCAAATGGCAAAGTCAGGACAAAGGAACAAAAATGTTACCCACATTGAGAGTTATGAGTGACCAAAACTTGTCTATTTATTTATGCACCTCTGCTATTTGGTTAATTTAAGTGGCATCTCACCCTTAGTCTTGCTGTTAATTTGAAGAGATTATTGGATTTTCACATTCATTATCCATTACATTTACCACTTGGCGATTAATGAGCAAAGCTACCTTTTTAACTGCGCATCGCATTATTTGTTAATGCAATGTCAATCAATCTGGTCAAGAATGGAAACGATAAGTGCTCAATCTTATGCTTGCATGTAATCATTATTGCTGGAGTTGTTTTAATGTAAAATTATTCTTTTAATTCTCACTTTTCCTTCTTGTCTTATTTATCCATCCTTGCACCTGATTTAACTCTCACCCTGTTCTATTATTCATGTTTCTTTCTCAATTCTTAAACACATTTGTTATGGAGATACGCTGTTGGTTTCATTAAGGTCCTAGATGCATCAATGCACTCAACATTTACCTATCATTTCACACTCGCAACAAGTTAGAGTGCAATAAGTATTTGAGTTGAAGGATGCTGTGCCACATAAGTTCCATTTCCAGCAAGATATGACCCATGTTTATTTTCAGCTATTCAGTAACCTGGAGGCTGGGAAATCATAAAGTATTTTTTAAAATGCAGCGGACAAACATGAAGACAGTTTGTAATCAATCTATCATTTTTTTCATCAAAATCCTTGCAAATTGAATCTTAGTCGTCAACTGAAAACCTCATCTTTTGTTTTCTGCCATTGTGAACTGGGTAATGTTCATTTTTTTTTCATTTCATAATGTGTTATATCTTTCAAGCATGAAACAAAAACTTTGTGTGATAAATTACTGGCATTTGGAGTAACTGTTGACTTGTTTCAATATCCCCCATCTTCGTGGAAATCACCCAGGTCAGCCTCATCGATGGCAGACGGTTGGCGCTTTTTTTTTGATCACCTGCCTCTGGTCTGCTTTGGAACACAAAATCCCAACCTCAGAATGGACAGAATCACGCACAGTTGCAATGCTTTATTTTCTGGACAACTAGCTTGTTGTGACTAGAGGGTCCACACGTTACTAATGATGAATCAGGAGAATTAGTGGGGTGTGGGTGGGGGTGAAAAGATTGGTAGAAAATATTAGAAAACCATACCTCTGTTTGACAAGTTGGAAATTAATTTATTATGAACTGCACATCACATTCAAGAGGAGTGAATATTATTAGATGTATCCCGCATGTTATCAGGTAAATAAATAAGAGGTGCATTTCTGTAACCAATGTGCTCCAAGATAATGTCAACTATGCATCATGTGTTTCTTTAACTGTCAGCAGGATTTGATTGCAAATGCTGAAAGCACATAAATTTGTGCTCTTCGCCCTTTTCCTGTGATCTTTAAATGATGAATAATTTATTGCATTTGCCTCAACAAATTTTGAAATATTAAAGATTTATTTTGCAGAGATATTGCAGCCAAGGTGATGTGTAGGATTCTCTGAAACAGTAGACCTTACTCTAGTTTCCAAGCAGGTTAACATGATAATTACTGTTCTATTACTTCAAATTGATTCAGACTGTCTGGCATTGGGTTTGCAGTCAAGATGAATGAATGCATGTTCTTTTATACTCTACCTAAAACTGTCAGCCCTGATTGGTGTTGTGTATCAGGTATTATTTTCTATGGAGAGTTACATGGGAATAGAAAACAATATAGGAATGTAAGGGAGCAGTGATACCTTGAAAATTAAATATATTAAGGAAGGTATAATTTGCTTTGCACCCATCACTTTGTGTGAATAGTATCCAATTTCTTTACTTCACTAGCTTCTGACTATGTTGCAAGGGTCACCAAATCAGAAGAATCAGACAAATAAATGAACCATCCTTGCTCATAAATCCTGCAAAATTGAAAATTGCCAGTGAACTTTTTCTCAAACATGCCTGGGTCTCACTTCTCAGGCAGAAAGGAGAGGAAATTGGAATGAAGAACTGTGACAGCAAGGTTCTCCCTGCTACTACCTCAGAATCCTGAATTCAAAGGAGAGAGTGTGGTTAAGCCTGCCAGAGATGCATGTTGAGAGCTATTACACAGAACCTGTCAGCCTCTTGAAATAAATTACTATACTTCCATGCTGTACTTCAGGGTAAAGGGAAATCTGATGCAAAACCTATTTTGTTCCACGTTTTAATGCTCATTTCTTAACTATTATTGATTTACATGTAAATAAATGTTCACAGTGACATTCAATTGGATGCCTTCCTCTACCTACGACACGAGTGTATCTAAATATTTTTCTGACTTTAGAAAGTATTAGTCTTATCCACTTTGTTTGTTACTGGTATCAAAGAACAGCTAAACGTAATCCTGATTTTTTGTTTAATTTGGGTAATAGTTTTAACATTATCAGAGCTATTGAGTAACTTTTCAAATTGGCTTATTTAATTTCTGAATGTCAGTGGGTAGCACACATGCCACTGAATCAGAAGGAGGCAGATTTAAAATCCTACACTAGGATTTGAGCTCAATACAGACGGACACCTCGGTGCACAACTGCAGGCACTGATCGAGAGTCATGAGGAAGGTGCTGTATTGGTTGAACATAGAACATAGAACATTACAGCGCAGAACAGGCCCTTCGGCCCACGATGTTGCGCCGACCAGTTAAAAAAACAATGACCCACTAATCTAAACCAATCCCTTTTCGTCCATAAACCTATCCACGGATCTCTTAAACGCCCCCAAACTAGGCGCATTTACAACTGCAGCAGGCAGGGCATTCCAATCCCTCACCACTTTCTGGGTAAAGAACCTACCCCTGACATCCGTCCTATAACTACCCCCCCTTAATTTAAAGCCATGTCCCCTCGTGCTAGCTTTCTCCATCCGAGGAAAAAGGCTATCACTGTCCACCCTATCTAAACCTCTAATCATCATATATGTTTCAATAAGATCCCCTCTTAGCCGCCTTCTTTCTAGCGAAAACAACCCCAAATCCCTCAGTCTCTCCTCATAGGACCTCCCCTCCATACCAGGCAACATCCTGGTAAACCTCCTCTGCACCCTCTCCAAAGCCTCCACATCCTTCCTGTAATGTGGGGACCAGAGCTGCACACAGTACTCCAAGTGTGGCTGCACCAGAGTTGTGTACAATTGCAACATGACGCTGCGACTCCTAAATTCAATCCCCCTACCAATAAACGCCAAGACACCGTATGCCTTCTTAACAACCTTATCTACTTGATTCCCAACTTTCAGGGATCTATGTACACACACACCTAGATCCCTCTGTTCATCCACACTATTCAAAGTCCTCCCGTTAGCCCTATACTCGACACATCTGTTATTCCTACCAAAGTGAATTACCTCACACTTCTCCGCATTAAACTCCATCCGCCACCTCTCGGCCCAGCTCTGCAACCTGTCTAAGTCTCCCTGCAAACTATGACACCCTTCCTCACAATCTACCACACCTCCGACTTTGGTGTCATCAGCAAATTTACTAATCCACCCAACTATACCCTCATCCAGATCATTAATAAAAATTACAAACAGAAGTGGCCCCAAAACAGATCCCTGAGGCACGTTGAGGTGTCATCATTTAATGTGACATTAAACCAAAGTTCTGTCTGCCTTCTCAGGCAGATATGAAAGATCCTATGGTACTACTCAGTGAAGAGCAGGGACTTGTGTTAGCCAATAACACTCTCAGGCAACAAAAGCAGATTAGCTGGTCATTCATCTTGTTGGCTGTCAATAAAATCTTGCTGTGCAAATTGGATGTTAAATTTGTCTGTACATATCAACACTGATTATCCGTCAAAAAATGTAATTAATTGGTTGTGAAGTGCTTTACCACATCTAGAGAATCGATAAAATGCAATGGTTCATTCATTCATGAAATAACCAAATTATTGATGATTTTCCTAATGGATTGGGCATTATCCAAGTATTAGTTTTATTATAAGCCATTCCTATTATCTAATAAAATAGTTTGTGTCTTGTTGCAGGAGTTGGAGTTCCCCGATCTGACAGCGGTGTTGCATTGTATACATTCATTCATAGCAGCTAAAGTGGCAGCAGTGGATCCCGTATTCGTAGACAGCCAGAGTGTTGCACGGAAATACATGTACAGCAGTTGAGAATCGAACTGCAACCACAAAAAATGTATTGTATTCCTTAATGTAAAATAACACTATTGTGTCTATGCTGCTGTGGGGCGCACAGTGGGCAATGGAGCCCAAACTAACAGGGGGTGATTTTGACTCCAGGCGAGAGTATGAATTGGGTGATTGGGTGTTGATACAGCTGTAAATAAAATGAATTGCCAGCTTGGGAGAGTTGCACAAAATGTGAAGTCACAATCACCCCCCACTGTATTTTTAAATGAAGCGCAATTAAGGGTTAAATCCTCTTTTGGAAGACATCTGCAAAGTAAGTATCTTTCTGAGGGAAGCGAACCCTGACTCGGTGTGTGCAGAGCTATTTTCCAGTTTTTTTTCCCTCCTAAAATGAAATCTGCAGTCTCCCAGCGCCGGTTTGCAATAATGGAAATCCAAACTTCAAAATATCATTGTACAATTCATAGTTCATACTAACAAAATATTCTAATGCAAAGTGTGTGCTTTTGCTTTTGGAAATGGTTTCTTTTTTTCATCAACTGCTGTGTTTTTGATGCCATTCTTTTCCTTTATCATTGTGCTCAAGTGTTTTATTTTCATTGATTTTTGAGACATGATGAATTTAAACTTACTGGATTAAATTCTTAAATTTGCAGTTAGGTTAAGAAAGTGTAATTGCGCTGTCATAACTGGAATTAGTTCCTAAAATCATTAAGCGGATAGCTTCTTCATTTAAGTAATCATATTTTTTGTGTGAAAAACATAGTTACATGAACAATTGTAGATATTCTAGTTTATTGTGAGCTTAAAAGGCAGTACTCCATTTCTAACAAGTTCAGCGGTGAATCAACCAAACAAAAATATTCACTTTAGTTATGTCCACGCCACAGTTTAGGTTCAGTAGTCTTTGTGAGAATCATCTGCTGAAAGTCCCTTAGAAACACATGAAGTTGACTTTTCTGATGAGCAGGATTGACCAAATATCGGAGGGCACTGATTGAAGAACAGAAAATAATTGGTAAAAGGCAGAACTGAATAAGAAGAGTTTGATCATTGCAATACCTTAGCTAATATCCAAAGTTCAGTTACTTTAGAAGGAGATTTGCTGTAGTATGCAAAAATGTAGTCCACTGACTGATCCCAAGGTTAATGTAGATGAAGGGTGCCATTCAGCCCATTTAACACACACACCAAGAATCGGCAAGGTCTCTCATATTTAGCTGTCCCTTGAATACAATTTTCATCTCAACTAATTTAACCAGAAGATTGTTGCAAGTGTGGATTAATTTTTGCACAAAAAAGCGTTTCCTGATATCCCATGGTACATTTTTCTTTATTCTGTAGCTGAGCAGCAAAGAAACACATGGATGCCAGGTCTCAATGAAAAAAAAGGGGAATTGATAACTTCAGCCAGGTGTAGAGGATCTATTTTCCTTCTTTTTGGAACAAATTTAAAGTTTATTAAAACTTCACAGAAATACATTTAGTAGAAACCATCAACCATTACATTCAAAACTGGAAGATCAGATAACTTCAATAATAAAATAAAAATACATCTCAGTCCAAATCCTAGAAGTTATAAAAATGTTCTGAACTCTGTAAAGGATTGAGAGAACTCTGTCTAGTGCCAAGATTTACATTTTGGAAACAAGATTACTAGTCACATACATCAATATGATGACAGATCTGACCTTTCACTTTTATTGGTAGTTGCTTGTTAAAAAGACCATCAAAGCTAAGACCCTCTAAAAGACCTGAAATGAATTTTCCTCAACTCTATGCACCACTGGTTTGCAAACATCATGGATTAGTTGATTGACATAGCCTCATTATATTCTTCATGCTGATGAAGACATAGATTACTGAAGACTAAGTTTCATCCATTGATGAAGAACTAGCAAGTGAGGTAAATGGTAAATGGTTTGATATGCTAATATGTTCTGGTAAAGACTAATGCTGACATGGGTGTCTTAAGTGGGCAAACGTTTCCATTTTCCAACACTGACATCCTTCATCTTAAAGCAGACTAGATCAAAATGATCATCTCTTATCTGACACTGATCTTTTCATTCTATTCAATTTATAGGCTACCACAAACTCCAAACAAAAGGGTAGGGGAGGCAGAAGTTCACATTCCCCAACACTCCAACCAGAATTTGACACACTTGATGCTCAAGTTAGAACAGTAAGGTAGTAGATCCAAGTTCTATCTCTGCCCCTTGCTCACACTCCCAACTCCTGGAATCTTGGGCCATATCTGTTGATAATATTTCCTAAAGTAAATTATATTAAGGTTGCAAGAGTTATTTGGCTATATTTTATTGAAAAAAGAATCAAAGTAGTGAAAATAGTAGTTCTTATAAATCATAAAAGTACATCATGGTTAACGGAAACTTGTACTTAATTTAAAAACCATTCACCAACAGAATCCCTGTTCTGATTTCCTAGCAATAGATGCTGCATTGTTCTTGAGTAGCATTATTCAGAATTGTCATTTTAAAAATTAGATTATGAAGGAAGAATGCTTGGATTATTATTCCTCTTTCTTCTGTTTTTGTGACTAAACAATGACCAGATTTTTGATGGAAAAGAAATGTCTGTTTTTGGTAGGTTCTATTCCTGATTACTTACTGTTCCAAGGTTAGTTGACTGGAGCAGTATTTGAAAAGTGTAAAGCACATATGGAATGAGTCCAGATATTTCCTCAAATTTACTCATTCTTCACCAGAGAAATTTTGTTGGAAAGGCAGTAGAACCTTGAGGAGGAGTTCATAGCATGTATCCACAATAGTTTCCTCAATGTAATGGAACCTATGAGGGAGCAAGCCATCCTAGATCTGGTACTGTGTAATGAAACAAGAGGAATTAATAACCTCACAATTAGGGATCCTCTTAGAAGGAGCAGCATGGTTGAATTTAAAATACAGATCGAGCATGAGAAGATAAAATCCAATACCAGTGTCTTATGCTTAAGCAAAGGAGACTACGATAGGATGACGGGAGAGTTAGCTAAGGTAAACTGGAAGCAAAAGCTTTGTCGTGGGATAATTGAGGAACAGTGGGGGACTTTCAAAGTGATTTTTCACAGTTCCTGGTGACAAAAAAAGACTGTAAGAAAAGGGATAATCAGCCATGGATATGTAAGGAAATAAAGGAGGGTATCAAATTGAAAGAAAACACAGGCGAAGTGGCAAAAATTAGTGGGAAACTAGAGGACCGGGAAGCCTTTAAAGGTCAGCAGAAAGCCACGAAAAAGCTATAAGGAAAAGTAAGATAAATTACAAGAGTAAACTAGTTCAGTTTAGAAAAACAGATATAAAAGTTTCTACAAATGAGTAGCTAAAAGTAAACTTTGGTTCCTTAGAGGATGAGAGGGGGGATTTAATAATGGGAAAGAGGAAATGGCTGAGGCATTGAACAGGTAGTTTGATTTGGTCTTCACAGTGGAAGACACAAATAACATGCCAGAAACTGATGATAAGAAGGCACTGAGAGGTGAGGACCTAGAAACTACCATTATCACTAAAGAGGTAGTGTTAGGCAGGCTAATGGGCTAAAGGTAGACAAGTCTCCTGGCTCTGATGGAATGCATCCCAGGGTACTAAAAGAGACGGCGGATGAAGTAGCAAATGCACTCATGGTAATTTACCAAAATTCATGGACTCTGGGATGGTTCCAGATAATTGGAAAACAGCAGATGTGATGCCACTGTTTGAAAAGGAAGGTAGACAAAAGGCTATAAGCCAATAGCTTAGTGAGGAAAACACTTGAATCAATCATCGAGGAAGAAATAGCGAGTCATACAGATGGAAATTGCCCCATTGGAAAGATGCAGCATGGGTTCCTGAAAGACAGTCATATTTGAAAAATTTACTAGAATTATTTGAGGACACTACGAGCATGGTGGACAATGGGAAACTGATGGATGTGGTGTATGTGGATTTCCAGAAGACATTTGACAAGGTGCGCACAGAAGGCTGTGCATAAGATAAAGGTGCTTGGCATTTTGGGTAATGTTTTAGCATGGATAGAAGATTGGTTAGCTACAGAAAGCAAAGAGTGGAAGTAAGTGGGTGTTTTTCTGGTTAGCGATCAGTGACTAGTGGTGCATCTCAGGAATCAACGTTGGGACTGCAGTTGCTTACAATTTACATAAATGATTTGGACTTGGGGGACCAAGTATAGTAGGTCAAAGTTAGCAGATGACATTGGGATGAATGGATGAGCAAAGTGTGCAGAGGACGCAATGCCTGCAAAGGGATATAGATAGTTTAAATGAGTGGGCAAGGGTCTGGCAGATGGAATACAATGTTGACTATCCATTTTGGTAGGAATAATGGCAAAATGGACTATTATTGAAATGATAAAAAATGCAGCATGGTGCTGTGCAGAGTGATCTGTGTGTCTTTGTGCATGAATCGCCAAAAGTTAGTTTTCAGGGGCAGCAGATAATTAAGAAAGCAAATGGAATTTTGTCCTTCGTTGCCAGAGAGATAGAGTTTAAAAACAGGGAGGTTATAGTGCAGTTGTATAAGGTTCTGGTGAGGCTACACGTAGTGTACTGTGTTCAGTTTTGCTCTCCTTACTCGAGAAAGGATATATTGGTACTGGAGGGACGCAGAGGAGATTCACCAGGTTGATTCTGGACTTGAGAATGTCGGCTAATGAGGGGAGACTGAGCAGACTGGGACTATGCTCATTGGAATTTAGAAGAATGAGGGGGGATTTTATAGAAATATATAAGACTATGAAGGGAATAGATAAGATAAAAGCAGGGAGGTTGTTTCCACTGTTGGGTAAAACTAGAACTATGGGGCAAAGCCTCAAAATAAGGGGAAGCAGATTTAGGAGTTAGTTGAGGAGGGTTCTGAATAGTGGAATTTCCTGCCTAGTGAAGCAGCTGAGGCTTCCTCGTTGAATATTTTTAAGGCAAAGATAGATACATTTTGGACCAGTAAAGGAACTAAGAGTTATGGATAAGTGGAGCTGAATCCATGAAAAGATCATCCATGATTTTAATGAATGGCAGAGCAGGCCCAAGGGGCCAGATGGCCTACTTGTGCTCCTAGTTCTTATGCTCTTTGTTCTTTAACCTGGTTTAGATATGCAAATGGGGAAATCTGCCTCACTAGAGATCACTATTCCTGAGAAAAGATGTTGAGTCAAGATATACATTCACTTGCACGGTGCCTCATCAAACGTATCTACTGAAGAAACACTAGGTACTCCATGAGAAACTTTATTCAGTCTTTCATCAGTCTTAACAAATGAGCATACGAATTTGGAACAGAGGTAAGCCACTAGGCCCCTCGAGCCTGCTCCACCATTCAATATAATCATGGCTGATCTGCTTGTAACTTCAACCCCACATTCCTGTCCACCCCCAATAACCTTTCACCCCTTTTGTTAATCAAGAATCTCTCTAGCTTTGCCTTAAAAATATTCAAAAGTTCTGTTTCCACTGCCTTTTGAGGGAGAGAGTTCCAGACTCATAAATTCTTGAGAGAAAAAAAATTCTACTTTTCTCTCTGTTTTAAATGAGTGACCCTTCAGTTTTAAACAGTGACTGAGATTCTCTGATGAGAGGAAACATCCTCTTCACATTCGCCCTGTCAAAGCCCCTCAGGATCTTAAAGATTTTGATCAAGCCTTGATGGAGGCAGGTTCGATTGAAGTATTCAGTCGGGAAATAGACTGTTACCTGAAAAGAATGAATGTGCAGGGCTATGGGGAGAAGATGGGAAAATGAGACGAGTGAGCTGCTCATTCAGAGAGCCAGCGCAGATGCCTTCTGCACTAATACAGTGCTGTGAAATCCTCACAAAAGACAAATCTCACACGTAGACTTCACAATCTTGAAATTGCAATGTGGAAAATGATTAATATTTTTAACTGAAATTCTATTTTTTGCCACCTTAATAGAAGATTGAACCTGTTTAAAATTAAAGGATTGGCACCCATGCTTGAATAATAAAAAATTAAATTTAAGGTAAGTGTGTTAAAAATATAATTTCAGGGCATATGATCTGCAACTTTGTACCTTGTGCAAACTTGCAAGAATACCATCAGTACCCTGCTGACCAACTTGATTGATGTACATTTGTCAGATTCAATATTTCTCTGAATCACAAATGAACAAAAATAAAGAGCTGGAGTTTCTATCAGTTTGCAGACTTTTCAAAACAATTCATCAGCCAAAGCAATACAAAGCTATCACAGAAATTCCAGCACAAATTATTTCAGTGCACGTGGAAGTTCTGTAATCGTTTGTGCTGGCTTAAAAACCATGCCTAGATTGTGGCCCTATCCACAATCCTGATCACACCTTCAATCAAACCACCAGCACTAATGAGGCTACTAATTGCACCCATTTATGACTCTTAAAATTCAGCTTTCTTTAGCAGACCTCTTAAAACAAATCTTCAATGTATTACATTTATTAAGAACCTGAACAACGTACACCAAATTAACCTGAAAATAGTCCTGCATAGTATCTCTAATTTAAAATCATGTTTCTCACAGGTGTCATGTTACACAGTCTTGTTGTAGTGGAGAATTTCTTGTTTTCCGAGCTGTGATAGTAAAACTTAAACCAGGTTTGCTTTGCAAAAACAACTAGCTTTTATTATCACAAAACTGCATGCAGTATATGGCAGAGTCTTGGAGACAGAGAGCAGTCCCTACAAACTGCTGATTCTATACCAAGGCCATACCAGCTACAAGAATCAGTTCCATGGTTATACCTTTTTCTTATCAGTGTACATGTTCAATTAGTAATACAAACAGTGATACATCATCAGTTGTATTAGGATCCGGTGACCTCTAAGACCTCTTTGTCTCATCATTAATATCATTATCTTGTCCTT
Organism: Carcharhinus amblyrhynchos; assembly: GCF_965287045.1. Classification (NCBI taxonomy): domain Eukaryota; kingdom Metazoa; phylum Chordata; class Chondrichthyes; order Carcharhiniformes; family Carcharhinidae; genus Carcharhinus; species Carcharhinus amblyrhynchos. The sequence goes on from NC_137330.1 coordinate 30,479,930, forward strand.
TTGGTAGAACAGAAGGCCGATGACTTCGTCATTTCTGACCTTATCACGCCTCACTCCTCCAGCCCTAAGTTAGTGTGGAGTCAGCCTTGACTTGACCTTCTCTGATGTTCGTCATGTCTTAGGTTATTCAGAGTCAGTTTTACAGGGGTGTGGCAATTTGGAATAGCTTGGTCAGCTCTCCTTTATTTTATACCAATTACTTGACCAATTTTCCCATCATGCCACTGCTTCATTCGTACACTATCACATTCCCTCCTTTTGTCATATCATGACAACCAACTAAATAGGTATATCCATGACCCGATTAATAATGCATCTACACAAGCAATCCTATCCCAAGTAACAGTAATAGCAGCAAAATAAAAGCCTTAAAGATCCAGCTGAATAATCCGTGACCTAACCATCCTAACCAACCCGGTGGGTTGTAATCATGAAATTGAAAAGTCTGATTAAAAATAAATTATTTTTCTAATAAGTCCATTTTCAGTTGTAATAATCAAAATTTCCACCTTTTATTAAAACAAGGATTTTTTTTAGTGTAAGTATTTACAATAATGGATTAAAATCCTGCCCAATTGTGTTGGTTCATGGACAGTTTTAGTTGTTTTGATATGCAAATGAATTGGAGCAGAAGCTTGAAAAATAAGACATTTGTCCAACCTAGCACAAATTTGGATAAAATCTTTCACCCAGATCACTGATTTGCTGGAAATCTACCGCCCAGCCCGCCACAGGTATCGGAGCGGGCAATAGGTGGTTATTGTGAAGGTCCCTTGACCTTGGGTGGGATTATCTGGTCTCGGGTCGAGCAAGGCTGTAAAATCCCACCCATTGTGTTCGAAGTGGAAACAGCAGATCATCAGGATTAAAATCCATAATTCTTTTGATCAACAGTTAACTAATTGCTTTTTAACTGATTTAGTTTTTGCTGGTCACATCACAGAAACTTCTAATTATGCTTAATTAGCAGCATTCACTTTCATGCTAATATTTATTCAAGACAGGCAATGGCCCTGTCTCTTGCCCTGACTGATTAATGGTGGCAAGCTAATACAAGAGCTTAGGTATGTAATTTGTGATTAAATTGCACAGCGAAATGTTGCATTTTCAAAATTATCTTAAAACGCTTAACATGTAATTTTACTAGTTTCGTGGTGAGATGAAGTGAGTTTGAATAATACCTTCACAATAATTTTTGATCATTTATAAAATGAGAAAAATAAAGTCAAATGCAGTGAGAGCTTGAATTCAGATTTGGATAAATCAAGCTGACTTGGATGTTTATATTTGTAAGGGGCACTGACGGGAGGTAGATCCTTCAGAAGTTGCAATGGATACTCTGTTATATTGTTGGGGAGTAGGCTGACCTGGGTTCAAAATATTACTGTTAATATTGGATCAGAGCTCATCAAAAACACTGAAAACTAGCTGCAAGCTATTTGTCTTTCACTGGAATGAATTAAGGAATTATAAATACATGTAAGGTTGCCAGTAAAATCCATATTGGGCCCATTATATTAAAAATAATTTTATATGCACACACAGGTATTTTATCATTCCATGCATGTGCTCCATCATTTCAAGAATATGTGCATTTGGGAAAGAGCCAATCAACCAAACTAAATTGGATAGAAATCTCTTATCAAGAAACCTGAAACTTTTAGATCTGTCCATGTAATGACCTAGAGTGTACTCCCCGAATCCAATTTTGAGTTGTAGGCAGTTTTCAGCATTTTCAGGAAGAAATCATTGCTTATTCTCGTGCAAGGACAGATGCAGATGCTTAAAACTTTTGATAGGGGTGGCTCAGAGTTTTAAGATCCTTGAATGAAATTGGGTCCAATTTTGCTGACAGCAGCAAAGGAATGGCCTTCACCATTGGTCTCCAGTAAAAAAAAACTTATTTTGTGCTTCTCACTCTCATGTAGCATCTCTGGTTGTCCAGGGTTTGCTAATCATGGCCCTCCATACATATTTTAGCCATGAACTCTCATTGAAACAACAGAAGAGACAGGCCCCAAGACCTACCTCAGGTCATACATGGACTGAACTTGCACCAGGCCTAAGACATCGGAGTTAACTAGCCTTATATGGTGAGCTTGAAAGCAGTAACTTCCACCGCTATGGTATCTGATCCAAGTGGTATCCTCCAAGGAGTCTGTGATTTCACATACAATAGCAAGGTACTTCAACAAATAAGATTGAAGCATCCTCCCTAAAATCAAGAAGTAAAAAGGAAATAAAAATTCAATTTGAATCATTGCACAGGTAACTATTTAAAGATGGAGGCATACTAATGGGTTTACGAAAGAGAGATAAACATGAGAAGCAAAAATTTTTTGTTTACAAAAGTTTACAACATTTGGTAGAACCTGATTTTTTTTTTCCCAGAATATTAACTCAGGTGAGAAAAGCTGTGTGTGGTCCATTGGCTGTGTTGATGGCTTGTCCTACTGAATTTTTGAATATTTTTGAGAAAAAAATCCAAGAGGTAGGTCCCAAGGCTTCACGCTTTTGGGTGCCCTGATATAAAACAAATCTGAAAATGGGGAGGGGGGGAGATATTGGGGTGGACCTTCCACATGGTGGGATGTTACAGCATGGAGGCCCACTAATCATGTTTAAATGTATTCAGACTGGGTTGTCATCATTGCATGGCAAGAATCCTGTTACGTCACTGGCAGGTGGGCAGGAACAATCGAGCAGGGAAATTCTCTGCCACCACAAAAGCTGTTTTGGGACTCCCCTCTTGATTTTTCACCCCTTCTGCCATTCCCACCCACCAAAAGGAAGGGAGGAGAGAAATTCCCCTTCATTAATTACTTCTAAAGGTATGAGACTCCGCACTTAAAACTAATTTTCATGGTATGCCATTAAAATGTTACTCACTCCTGAATCTATCAGACATAACTTTTCCATCCATCTTTAGTGCAGAACTATAGGCCTGAATTATCCAAGTTCACACCATCATTTGCCAAGTTGAGCACACTAGGAAAGGGCAGAGTAGCTGTAATGGAAACAACTGGATTTCTGCATTTAAAGCTAGTGTGAATATCAGAAATTGCAATCAAATTTACCCTGTTTGAATGAGGAGCAGTAATAACTTCAGAAAATCAAGGTCAATATTATTTTGGAGAGCTTCACTCATGAACGAACACTATAACAAAGCCAAAGATCTGCATAACTGGAGTTCCTTTGAAACTCTCAAAAGAAACATGAAAATAATTCTGAAGAAGTGTACTGTACAGAAAAGGAAGCTGCTATGGGTTTGATGATTAAGCAAAGTAGGTGATCCACAAGAAATTAGTCTTGTGTTAGTTCAGATGATGGCTAGTGCTTCCAACTAAAACATTTTTCTGTTTTTTGAAGCCATTATTAGCGACAGAGATCAGACTCAGCACAATTACTGTAAAATAATGTTTCCGTTACTTGATACCTTAACCGCAAGTGCTCACTGATGAATCAAGTTGCCATCCCTCTTTCCCATACTAACCAGGTTTTATAATTTCTGAGAGAAGTTGAAGATTAGTACCTGTCATGGTCAGTTCTATGTTGCACTCTTAGGTACTGTCTAAATATTTCATTTAACATCCTAAACTGTAGGAGGGAAAGTTATGTTTCAATCTAGCTGGACTGAAAATGAAGGAAGGCTAAGAGGTGAAAAGATGATTGCGTTTTTCCATTTGTTTTCGATCCCTAGGATTTAACTATATTTAAAATTGATTAAATGTTAATGGTCTGTTTAGAAACAAAACCCTCTGTCAATTTATCTAAGCCATATGGTGAGTTTCAGCTTGTAACGTTGTCACTTTATTCCACTACGGGGAGCAATATTTTGCCTTCTAATCATTTCTTGTTTCCCTCATTGTGATTCTATTTACCAATAAAAGTTCCCTCAGGCAGTTAATTCTCGAGAATACAGCTTTTCAAAACATTGGCACTACGAATCGATCAGAGGAAAAGATTCATTTCGGACTTAACTATTTTGAGAAATCTTCTGATTATTAAGTTGGTGGGGAAGTAGAAGAAATGTATTATCCATGAAAGACTGAAAATGAAAACAAATCTTAATACCACAATCAAAGGTATCAAATTTGGTAAGTTTTATCTTTACAACAGACTTCCTCTTTCCTTACAAAATATGATTCCATCTAAATTCTCTTTATTCTCCAAAGGACTGGAATGGATAAACGCTATCACAACCTCACAGATCTATTCCCAACTTCTCTGCAACTCCCAGCTTGAATGTCCCCAAACAGCATTCACCCCTCACAAAGCAGCAACATAGCTTCAACCAATGTGTTACCTAGGGCATTTTGACTCTTGTGCATTATCAAGCCTATTAGCCTTTCACGCCATTTTCCTCCAAAGCCTCTCTTCTGTTGCCTCGCTCTGAACAACTTTGCTCACTTGGCTCTACTCAGACCAATCGTAACCAGAATATCTCTGTCAATGGTTTCACTTACCATTGCTGCATCATTACCTTGATTGTCTCTCAAACAAATCCTTGTTTCCCCCCTCATTCACATCTGCATGATGTTAGAAGGCAACCTCATCTGCAGACATGAAGTGGCCATATTCCACAGGTACACTCTTCTCGGCCGTCCTATCTCTCTGTCACTTCTTTCAACCCCTCTACTGCCTCTGTGTATTTAGATTGCTGGTCTGACATCCAGTCTTGAATGAGTTCAGTATTGGGAAGATCAAAGTCATTCGGCAGGATTTGCCGGTCTCACCTAATCTTGAGACTGGAAATTCTCACCCAATGTCAACGGATGTGTTGCTTAACTGTTGAATTCTCAGCCCTCCTTGTGATGATACCCACAGTGAGTGGGACCAGAAGATTTAGGACATTATCCTTGCCACCCGCCCAGAATGAATGTTGTCCCCCTATCAGTGACTGCCTGTCCTTTCTATTTAACATCGAAGCTGAGTTTCCAACCCAATATCTCCTCCATCACAAAGATTACTGGCCTTTACCTAATTAACATTACCCTTCTCCATTTTCACCTTAATTCATCTGAAGAAAAGCATGTTTGTGCTTTTGCTACCTTCATCTTTGATTTTTCAGATGATTAGTTTGGCTATCCTCCTTTCATCATCTGAAAATTCCACAAATTAGTTGTCCATATACTACTGTGCATCAAATCATTACCTGTCCTTTCTGGCCAAGATTATTGTATTAAGTTACTACATTAGCCAAATTACCTCGCATCAAGGTACTAATCATTCAAACCACCTCTGTTGGGCTGAACAAGCAGTTTGTCTGTTTGAGACTAGACTCCCAAAGCAACTTCGCCAATTGGAACTCTGCATCAGCAGACTCTAAGAAAGATGGTAGAAATGCCTCGGGGGTGTCCTCAAAGCCTCCCTGAAGAGGTCAAACATACCTGTTGATTTGTGAGAGATCCTCAGGCTTATGACTGACTAAAATGAGGGATTTCTGCCTTCAAGACCTTGCTCTTCCTCATCTTTGTACTCATCTCCAGCCCTGAAAACTCTTTCTCACAAAACTCAATTTCTCTGACAATGGCCTCCTGTGCTTCTCTTCTATTCCTCTACACCATCATTTAGTGGTTTAACTCAGCTTTGAAACTTTGGAATCCCTTTCTCAAACCAATCTAACTCTGTCCTTCGCTCTCCTCCATTTGGTCTCTTCTAAATATCATGTTTGACCATCCTTTTGAATCACCCTTTCTTCTTTTACCAAATATCCAATTTCCTAAACACATCTGGTATCTTCTTCCTATTAAAGCATGATGTAAGTGCACAGTGTTGTCATTTTTGACACAGTTGAAGAACAAAATCTCACTTGTGGCAATGAATATTTTCAGAACAGAGGTGGATTGTTAATCGACAAATGATTTTTCAGTCAGTTTTCTCTCGAAAATGATTAATGTGCTGTGGGAGAACATCATGCAAATTTTCAGCATGTTTGTTGAAATTGTGTTCTCCTTGCTGTTTTCGTAGAGGTATTAAATGGGTTAGATGTATCCACTGAATCCAGAGAGAGAAAGGAATTTAAGTGTTCATATGATAACAAACCAAAGGTATTTATTCATTTCCTTGAAGTTTTACTACAAAAGGTAATATTTTCCAGTCCTCCCCATGGTGTGTCTATCGGAGGCAGAGATGGCTCATCATTAGCTGCTGGCAGCATCTTCCAATCCCACCGATATCCATAGTGTCTTGCATCGCTTACCTGTCCCACCAATGGGGAGAATAAAAAAAATCCCACTCAATGTATCCCTTACATACTCTGGGTTTATCTGCCACATTTTCAAGTTGGTACAAGCTATTTCTGACTGTTTGAGCTGTTTCATGTTAAACCTATTTATTTATTATGTGATTTTTTTCTTAACGTTGCTGAGCCCAGTTTGCATTATATTCATAGCAGGAGAAGTGATGACTGCATTTTCCGCTTGGAGTGGTACTTACTGTTAATGAAGGAAGTTGCGGTTAATCTGACTTTAATCTTGAAAAGATTTAATAATGAAAATAAAGCAATATATTGGCACAGTTTTTTTTAACATTGGAATATAGGGTACAATGTTTTTCAAGCATATTACATATATCTGATGAATGTTACTGGCCCAATTTCTAACCGCAAACATTGTTTTTAAATCTTCAATTATTACCTGGATAAACCTACTCATAAGAGATTTGAAATTGTGTTATCTGAAGGTTAGTAGATACCTTCATCTTTTTTCTTGTTCCAACATCTTAACAAAGGTGCTGCTTTAATGAGCTAAGGGGTTTTAAGTGAATGAGCTCCTTAGGCAGAGCGATTTCATAGCCAAGGAGATATTGAACAAGTTATTATGATTAGCAAAGGAACTCAGATAAATTATACCCAAGTGAACACCAACAAGCGTTCTTCTTAGATGCAATGGTTGGCTGGGATTGCACCTTATAGATTTCATTTCAATCAGGATTTTTACATTGCACTGCAATGTAATAAGCTTGGCCTTATTTTGTAAATGCTAGGAGATTAGGAACTGTGAGGAGGCAAAGGGATTTGATCCTCTCTGTATACAAATCAATAGGAACTTGCACACAGATATTAAAAGCAATCAAAAAGGTTAATGGAAGGTTGCCCTTCATCTCAAGGGATTGAAATACAAAGGAAGAAAATTATGCTTCATTTGTATAGAGCCTTGGTCAGACCCCTATGGGCACCTCATTTCAGGAAGGAGATACAGCACAGATTCATCAAAACGATATCTGGGCTGAAAGGATTATGAGTACAATTTGTGTTCATGTTGCTTACATGTCATTAAGATTATAATGTTGAAGGCTGACATTATCAAGACATTTAAAATGATAGTGAGATTTGATAGAATAGATTCCTCTGGTGAGGTAATCTAGAACAAGGGGGACAAGTTTAGAATCAGAGCTAGGCTATTTAGAAACAGAATTATTTCACAAAAAGGTCGGTGGAATTCCCCTGAAAACAAGAAAGATGTTGCTAAAGTTTCTTGTCTTGTACGCATTAGGACGTATATAAGAATGCCAAATTTCAAACATTCACGACAATTTATGTGAAAGGAGAAAAGGGTGCTAATAAAGTCAATGCATGCACAGGGCTTTGACAATCAATCACCAAAGTGGTCTGTGGATTTGTCACCATCGTTTCAGGGAAACCTAACAGAAACCTTATTTGCATGTGTGTCCAGGGTTTCCATTAAAATCTGGAGAATGCTTTGATCCCAGTTGATATAAGTGGGACTGGAAGATCCCAGAATAGAACGCTGGCTCTATAACTTACACCTGTTTTTAAAAATCATGGTAGAATGGAGTCACAGGAATGCCAATTAGTTTTAACAAGAAAAAGAAACATTTATGAAAAATGAAGTTTGATTATGATACAATACTCCTTCACTTCCCCCTTAGCTTCACAAATATATACAAATTTTATAGTGTTAACACAAGTTTCAAAGTATACATTAGGCTATAGTGATCTCAGTGACACAAAGACCTTTTAAACACAGGCTGGCTGAGATAAGACACAAACTTGGTTTAGAGTGGCATGTAAATTTTAAGTTTATTTATTAATGTCACAAGTAGTCTTACATTAACGCTACAATGAAGTTAGTGTGAATATCCCCTAGTCGCCAAATTCCACAAAGGCAGTATGATCCAAGCCAGGAATTGAACCCGGGTCCCTGGTGCTGTGAGGTGGCAGTACTAACCACTGGACTACCATGATGCCCATGTTTGTGGATTTGTCCTTTTAAAAAGAAATAATCTCCCCAGATGATTCTTTTACTGTGAGCTACCTTGTCTCACTGAACTCTAGCTTCCACTCGAGTGACTTCAATTTCCACTTTCAGAAACTTTAAACTTTCCGCTTTCACACTTTAAAAATCCTCTTTTAAACAATGCTTTTTCTGAACTGTTCTCAAAATTTCACTTCAAGGTTTTATACCCTCCCTCTTCAAGGTTTATTTTAACATAAAGGCTTTTACACAAACGCCACTGATTTTCATAATTATTTCAAATAATGTTTCCCAAACTAATAAAATCTTTCAACCTGAAAAACTTCAGAAGTGTGAGGCCACATACCAACCAACTCAAGAACAGCTTCTTCCCTGCTGCCATCAGTCTTTTGAAAGGATCTACCTCACATTAAGTTGATATTTCTCCACACCCTAATTATGACTAACACTGCATTCTGCACCCTTTCTTTTCCTTCTCAATGTACAGTACGCGCAGCGTGCAAGAAACAGTAATTTTCACTCTATACCAATACATGTGACAATAATAAATCAAATATCTTTCCAGCATCTCATACTCCTGTTCAGATCTCCCTATCTTTATAGGCAGTTCTCTGTGTTAATACCTTTAACATCAGCCTTCTTGAAAACTTCTTTAGTTTCTTTAATGAGCTGGACTTTAGTTCACTGTGTTTGTTTTCTTAACCATTACTCGATGGTATGGTTTTCTTCTAACAAAGCTGAGAGAAATGTCCCCTCTCTAGCTTCCTTAACTATTTGCCTCTGGCAGCACTGAGAGAGAGCTGTTTTCTCTCCCACTACCTATTTGCAGCTGCATTATATCCAGCTTAAAAGCTAAACTGGAAAGCCTTCCCATCTTAAAAGGGCCCCAGATTGCAAAGCAACAACCTTATACTTCTTCCCAGCTTTTCTTTGCTCGACATGCCGTAATGTCTCTGGGCACAATAAAAGCACAGTTTGATTGAAACAAAAGCTTGCACACATGCAAACACCTTTGTCCAACAGAAATCTTAACTACAGCTTCAACCTTTCCACAGAAACACTAAATTAAACCCACTTAAAACTATACCTTATTTCTAATACATACCAATACAAATATAAATGTTCTAAAACTACTTTATTTTCCTAACTAAGAAGAACCTGTGAGGCAATCCCCAGTACTGCTTCAGAAACAGACTGAAGATTACATTATGCGGAGCCATGTGAGAACACCTTGAATAGATTAACTAACACATGTTATTAGCAACCCCAGGTGAAGTTCCCCAAAACCCTTCAAATTATTACAAAGCCAGGTGAGGAGGGGTGTCTTTATTCAACAGACCCACTGCTAGTAGCAACAAGATTTAAGCTTTGCTTTGATACCTTGCCCTGACCCAATAATTATGCTTAATAAGGAGCCAATTTAGCCAGGCTTTCTTGACTTAAGATGGAGTAAGTTTATTAATGACTAAAGTGGTGAGGAGAAATGGTAAAACACATGCATCTACATTCATATAGTTCAGAAGTAAGAATTGAGTACAATAGCAAGTAAGTAAAAATAATACATTATACAGAACAGTCCTTGACTGGTAAGGAGTAGATGAAGAAGTGTGCAGCCATTACAAATTGATTCCAGTATTGCTGACTTCTCCAGGTGAGTGAGTAATTCTTCAGTTCAGGTGTTCTGTGGTTTTTCCAATTGTGATTCTTTTTGCTGGCTGGTTGAGTGCTTTTAGGTATTCCTGCAAAGGTGGCTATTTCCTTTTTGGCAGGGCCACTGTAGCTGGTACTGTATCACACACCTTCAGGGTGGAAAAGTTCCAACTGTTTTTCCTTACAGCATGCACACACACAGACAGCACCAGACCAGACATAGGCAGGCCCTAGGCAGTTCCCTCATTTAGCTTTTAGCCTCAGGTCTGTGAGATAAAATGGTTATGTTCCTTTCTCTTTAATGGAAATTGCTCCATAATCAATCTATGGATGCTTTTAGAGGTACCTTGTCTGGAAACAGGGAGGGGTTCCCTTGTCCCTTTAAAACAAAACCTGCAAATGTTCCTGTTGGTAGCTAACTATAAATTGTCAAATATCTTTGGTGTTTGTGTCCATTTTAAAGTAGAAAATTTGGCTCTTTTAAAGTCCAATAATTCAGTTTTTATATTCCATGTTTTTTCCATCATCATAACACACAATATAATTGCAATCCAATAGAAAGCCAAATTTCAATAAAGAAATTCCAAGTGATTGAAAGGAGTTTCCAAAAATAATAACCCAATGCAAAATCTCCAAGAAAATTTAATTTGAACGTGGAGATTGAGCAGAACGCAAATCAAATTAATTCAAAATATAAAATATTGCTGTATTAATATGAATAAATATGAAATTAAATTTCCAGTTATGGACTGATAGGAATTTTCTACCAATATATTCTGTCTACTATAGAAGTGGAGAAGTGAAAAATAACATTCATAAATATGAAAGCAGAACTGACAGGTTATCGTAGAATTAAAGAATCCCTAGAGTGCAGAAGGAAAATATTTGGCCCATCAAGCCTTCACTGACAACAATCCCACCCTGTAACTTCACGTATTTAACCTGCTAGTCCCCCTGACACTAAGGGGCAATTTAGCATCGTCAAACAACCTAACCCGCACGTCTTTGGACTGTGGGAGGAAACCAGAGCACCCGAGGGAAACTCTCACAGATGTAGGGAGAACATGCAAACTCCACACAGTCACCCAAGGTTGGAATTGAGCCCAGGTCCCTGGCACTGTGAGGCAACAGTGCTAACCATTGTGCCACCATGCTGCCCTAGAGGTAATATCTATGCCAAACAAAAAAAACTGGACTTTTTTTCTGTAGAAAAGAGACAGTAGTGGCTTTTGGAGGTGGAGAGCAATAGGGGCTGAGAGGGGAGTTGGCCAAATGATTTTTTTTACAATCGTGAAGGATTGATGTTTCCACTTGTAGGGAAGACTGCATTAGGTGATTATAAACATAAGATAGTCACTGATGTACCCAGTAGGGAATTCACAAGAAACCTTGATCCCCAAGGAGTCATAAGAATGTGAAACATGCTGCCTTGGGTTAGCTGAAACAAAGAGGATTGATGCATTTAAAGGAAAGCTGGATAAATATGTAAGGAACTATTAACTGCTAGGATTAGATGAAGAGGGATGGAAGGTGGCTTCTGTGATGCATCAAATAACGACATAGATCAGTTGGGTCAAATGACTTTTCTCTATGCTATAAGGTGTATGTAAACCTGTGTAATTCAAATACTTCTTTCAGAGAGAAACAGAAAGACCACAATGCTAGAAATCTGAATTAAGAGCATAAAGTGCATTAGAATGCATGATAGAATGCCCAAAGCAGTTTATTTTCTAGATTGCATTCCTGCACATAACCAGAACATCTTTGTTTCTTTCAAATGTTGGTAAAACTTGCTATACATTTCCAGCAGTCACTTATTTGTATTTAAGAAAGATCAATTGTGCTGAAGTGCCCTTTTCTGTGCTACTTTGGCCTTTCTAATCCCACCAAGTGTACGTGCTGTTCAAGTAAATTGAAATTTTCCTTTCCAATCTGCATTTTGCTTCCTTCTTAATGCTGCACATTTTGAACTGACTCAGTATAAGCAATTTGTGATTGCTTACGATGTGCAATCCAGCAGGATTTAGATTAATTTTCATCTTGTGACTTCTCACTTAACTGTGCAGCTAAATGAAATGGTGTTTGTGTAATGTTACTGAGTACTGTGCAGGGTTAGACTTACTAATAGCAGAAGTTAACTACTTAGAGCTCAACGTGTATGAAACAAAGTACAGGCATGATGCTCCATTTATTTGTCATGTTTTGAAACATTTGGAGAACTACCCCAAAGTGTTTCACCTTTAAAATATTCATTAGATGGGTTCAGATAAAATAAATGATTTAATGGTCATGGAAGAATAAAAATCTGTATCCTAGTGTCAAAAAATGCATGCAGTCAACCCAGGCTTCTGTTTTTTATTTTGTATACCCGGCACTCTTTGAACATCACTTCAAAAGTTGCTGAGACGTAGTGGAATATCTGAAACTCTTACCAAATTCAACAGGAAAATACTTCTCACAGGTTCAGCATGGTTAACAAATTCACTCAACACTAACACACAGCCCACAACACTTCAGCATTCATCAAAACAACTCTGCTTTGTGAAAGCCTCCTCACTCATCTGTACTGCTTGAGTATCATTTTATACTTTCTTTTCTTTGCACCATGTAAAAGGTCCATTTCTCTTCATGCTTGTGGACAGCTTGAATTATGCACCAATAATTTATAAGCCAACAGTGAAAAGATTATTTTCTGCACATATCTTTGCTCAGATTAACACAAATACTCTGTATTCTTATGTCAAAAAAACATTGAATATCCAATCAAATGGTGAATTGTGGCAATGTCTTTTATATCTGCACCATAGTAATCTATTCATTGCTTGGGGTCTGAACAATGACAATTTACAACACATCGGATATTATTTTTAAGCATTCAGTCTATATTATTAAATGTAAATTCATTGGAAATATATATAACTTTTTGTACCCAAAGACTCTTTTATATAGTTCAGACTGTGTATGTATAGTGTAAATTTGGAGAAAAAAAATCATTAGTAAATGGCTTGTACTTTTTTGAAATTGAAAAGCAGCTTTGATGCTTATGAAAGAGCATTAATTTTGTACAATTGTTTTTCCAATAAAGTGAATTTTATAACAAAAATGAAAGATTAAATGCACCATTTCTTATTTACTGGAAATGTAAAGTAAATTCTTCATCATCAGTATGTGCCAGACTCATAGAACAATTCTGTCTATATGTAGTTAGCCTCTTGGGGATCTCTATGCTGAATGATTTTGAGATTCCATAATTCAGTGCTGTTGATGGACAAATTGAGGTCTCACCTATTGATTTATGAGCGGAAATCTCTTTCGGCAGTCACTGTAGACAATTGTCTGCATACGGGATACACTGTAAATGTGTCACTCCAATTATGCACCATTCTCATATTTCCCTTTATCTGTCATCTCTTTGAGTGAATTATTAGAATTAATGCCCTTTATTTACAAAGCATAGCATCAGTGTGAACTAAGCATGGATGCTGAACTTGAACTGTGGACTGCATGTGAAGGGCTGAACTGATTCCAAAGCAAAGCAGAATAAGACTCCCTCCTCCAGAGCCTTAGATCACCTCACTGTATGGCATAAAAGTTGCACTAACTCCAGATTCAAGCTGCATTTAAAATATTCTTTCAAGGTGTATTCAAAAGCACTAATCAAAGAAAAGCAGAATTGTGCCCCAAACTCTCATTCATGACTAAGCATCCTTTTAATCTTTTCAGTTAGCTCACTGCTGTTGCAGGTCCTTGGTATTTAGGATGACTTGGCATCATGGAAGATGCTATGTAAATACAAGTTTGTTGTTACATCCAGGATGATATCCCAAAAGTGTAATAACACTAGTGACTTGTAACTTCCTCAGAGAGGCAATCTCTGCTGAAATTGCACAGTTCCTGTTTCATCCAAGCTTCCTCACTCAGGCTGGGTCAGACAGGAGCTGCGCAGTGCAGCCCTGGCGGCATTGATGTGGGGTAACTGGGTCCAGAGATGTAAGTCACTCTCCTTTTCTTACATCACTAGCTGCTGAAAAGCAGATGTTTAAAGGGACGATTTAAAGGAAGCGGTTAAGCTTCAAAAGTTAAGTTGTTTGCTGGGGTGGGAGTGGGGAGGAGGAGATGGGGGTGAAGGGGTGGTGACCCAGATTGAAGAAGGGAACAGAATGGAGCAGACTAGAGGGGCCAGGGCAGTGTCCAGGAGCAGAGCGGGGTTTGGGGCTGGTCCCCTGGAGCAATGGGGGAGCTGAAGTTCGGGGCAGTGGGGGTAGCATGGAATGTGTCACAAGGGGGCAGGAGAATGTGTCCTGGATTCAAGGGGCGTGTGGTGGGGGGTGATGGTTGTGTTGGTGGAGGCGGGGGTGGGCTGGTGGGGGAGAGGAGGGGCTGCGGGCCTCAGGGTGCTATGGTGGGTCCCCTCAGGAGTTGAGTGTGCGGGCTGTTCCGTACAAGTCTGGGGGTTTAAATAGTTACATGGGAGTTGCAAGTTTTTTTTGTCCCTTCTAACTCTGAGTAACTGTCAGGGAGAAACTGGCAGAACCATCTGAAATTTTACTTATTTATTAGTCACAAGTAAGGCATTAACACTGCAATGAAGTTACTGTGAAATTCCCCTAGTTCCCACAGTCCAGTGCCTGTTCGGGTCAATGCACCTAATCAGCACATTTTAGATGCATTGAGTCCAGCAATCTTGGAGGAAACTGGAGCACCCGGATGAAGCCTATGCAGGCACTGGGAGAATGTGCAAACTCTACACAGATGGTGACTCAAGCCAGGAATCGAATCCAGGCTCTGGTGCTGTGAGGCAGCAGTGCTAACTACTAAGCCATCGTGCTGCCCCTAGCAAGCAATTCAAATTACTTCTGCTGGATAATTCCCAGCCAGCGCAGCAGTTGAGAGGAAGTTAGCATTTCTGGGCAATTACTGGGTAAACCCTTATATGAGAACTTCCTGGAGGGATTCCCCAGTGCATTATTGGAGTATCCCTGAATGCAACACTGGGGAACAAGGAAGTTATGATCCGATGTCTCTATGCACAGGCACTGACCTACTGCCCTTTATTTAACATTTTGTTTTTTATTACACGTTTTGAGAATGTTGACTTCAGCTCAACAGATAACTCAATTTCCTTCTATGCACATTGAATTTCTCTACATGTTTAATCCCTATACTCCTGCATGCTTCAAATATAAGGAGAGAATAAAATAATACTACAGATAGAAATTATACTTTGGATTTGACAGTCACAATCAATTGTTAATGACCTTCAACGTAAATCAGAAAATGGGCATCACCACTGATTCTATCAAAAACTTTACATTTATTTTGACTTGAGTGTTATATCCAACTGGGATTGTTATATTGCAGAAAACTGGAAAATACATCACCTTCAATAAAAAAAAATGCTGAGAGATTAACAAAATGCAATGTGGTACTAAATAAAATGAAATAAGCTATTATTTCTGGTGTACATTTGAAACAGTGCGAGAATGATATCATTATAAATCCTTCACTCTCATTGCTGTTGTCATGGAACAAAAGCCTGTTAACTCCTCAGGGGCCAGCCGTTTCAATGGAATAAAACAAAAGGGTTTGTTTCAATGGATGTTCGGATCTGTTTCATTGGCAATTCAATGAAGCTTTGATGAGTGCGAGTGACAGATATTTTAGTTTGATAATATGCTCATTCGGTGAAATGCAACTATATAGGAAGGCAAAGCCAAGAGAAGAAGAGGCATTGAGGCAAAAAAAACCCACAGGATGGATGGTGAAATGCTGGCGCTCAGGCACCCTGAAGAATGGTCAGAAAGAATGTGATGGTCACAACGTTGTGCAAGATGCATAGAAAGGCAAAGATTGTTCAGAGTACTAGTAGATAGCAAGAGGTAAGGCTGAATTTTATGGGGCATCATGGTTCAGGCTATTTTCCACCCCTTGTTAAAGTGTCTGGAGTGGCGGGAGTTTCTCATGATCCTGAGGCTACCTTGGAACAATTTAGCACTGGGAGCAGCCGTAATTACAGCAGGAGGCTTTATAAAATGATGGCAGAAAGGGTCAAGAGTGAAGCCTAATGTTTTCCTGCCACCACAGGAAATTGTGAACAATGGGAATGTCAGTGGTTCAGCTATTCATTGGTCAATGAATGGCCATTTCCTACATCCTGTTGACATTTTAACACGGTTGGAATGAGCTCCCATCACATGGGGACACTTCCAGATAAATCATAGCAGCCTCAGATAGGTGCCTAGGAATGGGCTTCCTTTATCATCACTTCAGGACCCATGGAGGGGCCCCAGTGATAATGGCCATTCCCTCAGTTCCAGCGTTTCTGATCAATGAGGCCTGCCTGCCCTGGCACATGAAAAGAATATTACCTGACCTTCAAGGGAGTTTCAACATGGAGATGTCTTTTTCCTTCCCCTGTGGCCTTGACAGCGGCAGTCTCTGTCAGTGGTAGGTCACCAGCTCTTAGAGATGTGCCATCATTCTCATTTGAATGGCAGCCCCAGTGGCTGTTGCTTAATTGGCCAATGCAGATAAAATCGCACCCCCATCCACGTGGGCTCAGAACCTGTTCTCAGTCCCTGTGGTGTGACAAATTCATTTGGTAAGATTTTGGCCAAAGAGTCTGCAAAATGATAGATACAGGATAGTTGAGTGGGAATGGGCAAGGGGGCAGATGAAATCTAATGTGTGGAAATTTGTTGTTCCCAATGTGGTGTCCTCTACACTGTAGAGACTAAACACAGACTGGATGAATGCTTTGCAGAACACTTTTGCTCTGTCTGCAAGTATGACCCCAACCTTCTGGTCATTTACCATGTCAGCTCAGCATCTTGCTCTCACCTCACATATCAGTCCTTGGCCTGCTACAATGCTCCAGTATTGCCCAATACTGCAACTTCCACTTAGGCACATTTGGACTCAACATTGAGTTCAACAAGTTTAAACTGTGAATTTTCCCCTCCATTTTGACCCCCTTTTTGTGTTTTTGGTTTCCTTGGTTTGGCCCAGTGCAATTTACCCCCACCCTCCTACCACAGGACCATCTGTCCTTTGTTTTTCAGTTTTGCTTCCACTGAATACTAACCTTTACTCTCCCGTAAAACACATTTTGCTATCTTACCTTAATGGCAATATTAGCATTTCTTCAGTCCATAGTGCCACCATTAGCATTTCCTTTGTTTTGTGTCCATTACTGCTTTGTCCATCTCTAAGTACCAAACTATCCCTGGCCTTCTATTCTACCCCATCTCATCCACCCCCTTTTATAATTACATAGTTCATTACATTTTGATCCCTCTTCAGTTCTGTGGGAGTCATATGGACTCAAAACATTAACTCTGCATCTCTTTCCGCAGATGTTTCAGACCTGCTGAGTTATCCAGCATGTTCCATTTTGTTATGAATCAGAAGCTATGTATTTTGTCTATGTTTCTACTTGATCAAAAGGTACAATTTAAAATGAAGACCACATGCTTCGGTGACAAGGGATCTGGATGTCTTCAATCATGAGTCACAGAAAACCAGCATGCAGGTACAGCAGGTAGTAAAGAAAGTGAATGGAATGTTGGCTTTAATAACTAAAGGAATAGAATATAAAGGTAAAGAAGTACTGTTGCAACTATACAAGGCATTGGTGAGCCCGCACCTGGAGTATAGTGCACAGTTTTAGTCCCCTTATTTGAGGAAAGATGTAATGGTATTGGAGGCAGTGCAGAGGAGGTTCACTAGATTGATTCCAGAGATGAAGGGTTTGTTGTACAAAGAGAGATTGAACAGTCTAGGCCTTTACTCTCTGGAATTTAGAAGAGTGAGGCAAGGTCAAATTGAGGTATATAAGATGATAAAAGGTGTGGATAAGGTAGACGTGGAGCAGATGCTTCCTCCTGTGGGACATTCTAGGACAAGAAGTCATTATCTTAGGAAAGGGGATAGCAAATTTTAAAACAGAGTTGAGGAGAAACTGCTTCTCCCAAAGAGCTGTGAAACTGCAGAATTCACTAACCCAAAGTGTGGTGGATGCTGGGAAAATGAGTAAATTTAGGGAGGAGTCAGACAGGTTTTTAATTGGTAATGGGTTAAAGGTTTATGGGGAGAAGGCAGGAAAATGGGGATGAGCATATCAGCCATGATTGAATGGCGGAGCAGACTTGATGGGCCGAATGGCCTAATTCTGCTCCTATATCTTATGAACTTATGTTTAATGAGTATACATGATATGTTAATAGATCAGAGATATGTTCCTGCTGATTGACATTTGGAAACATTTGCCAAAATCTTGCTGGGGATCTTACAGTCCCACCGATGGCGCACTCCTGCCACTGGTTTCCTGGCGGCAAGGAGTGCATTCGATGGGCAACCCCGTTGACTATGATTGGACCATAATATCCCGCCACCAGGGGGCAGCACGCTGTCTCTCACCATGCCGAAATACACAGCGGAAGGGGAGGCAATCCCACCTATTATCTACCTTTAATCTGCTGCTATCTTAATTCTCAACTCTCATCCCAACATTAGGAAGCTGAGTTTTCACCCTCTGCACAATTAAGTGCCTTGATCTGCCTGGTTTTCCACTCTGGGAGTTTTCATTACATTCCTCAGGTACTCTCTCAACTCTTTGTCCAGAACTGAGGAAAATATATGGCCACTGATGCTGGACAATCATTGTGGAAGTGGAAGTTCCAATGGGCCCTGATCAATCACCTTTATTGGTCTTTTAATTGAATGAACAAGTTACATGCCTTTGCAGGTGAGCAGCTATTGCAAACTTCACCCAGTCTCCTGGAAAATGGCAGGGAGTTGGGACAATGGAGAGAAACCAGCCTGCAGGCCAGTGTTGGGAAATACCATAACTCCCTACCTCTATTCCCATGTTCTCTATTGACACCAAAGCCCTTCTACTGGCCATGATTTTCCAGCTCCACCGTGGCAGAACTCACCACAGGGCCTGCAGTGAACCAGCCTAATGTCCATTGACTTTCTTGGGACCAGGAGATCCTGGTGGCAGGCAGGAAGATCCTAGCCGTTGTGCTTCTGGTTCTAAAGTCTAAATCAATAATATAAATTGTGAACAACAGTGGTCCCAATAATAGTCTGTATTGTAGCCCACTTCCCATCTTCTGCCACTTCGAGCATTTATCCTTTATCCTCGCTCTACAAATGGCCAATTAATTCCCTTTTGACATTGTTGATTATTTCAGCTTCCACCATGCTTGTGGGCAATCAGTTCTAGTTCATTACCACTCACTGAGTAAAACATTTCTTCCTCACATTCCCTTTGCATCTATCTTGCCCCAAATCTTAAATCTGTGTTCCTTGGTCCTTGTACCTTTAGCTAATGCAAACATTTTTTTCCCTGGCTACCTCATCTCAGTCTGTCATTATTTTGCATACCTCAGTCAAATCTCCCCTCAATCCCCTACGCTCCAAGAAGAATAAAACCCAGCCTTGTAACTAAAATCCCTCATCCCCTAGAACCATTCTGGCAAATCTCCTGCACCATCCTGAGGATGATCATATCTTTCCTGAAGTTTGGTGACCAGAACAGGACACCATACACTAGTTGGGGCTCAACTAGTACTTGATAAATGTTCACATATCTTCCCTGGTTTTGTACTCAGTGCCTCTTTTTATGAAGTGGAGATGCTGACGTTGGACTGGGGTAAACACAGTAAGAAATCTCACAACACCAAGTTAAAGTCCATCAGGTTTATTTGGTAGTAAAACCCACAAGCTTTCGGAACACTGTTCCTTTGCCAGGTGAGTGAAGGAAGAGCGTTCCAAAAGCTTGTGGGTCTTACTACCAAATAAACCTGTTGGACTTTAACCTGGTGTTGTGAGACGACTTATTCTTTTTATGAAGCCAAAGATCTTGTTTGTTTTGCTTACCACTCTTCAAATCAATCTCCAGTTTATGTTCTGTTATTTCAATTATTTTCCTGAACTGTATTGTATTGGTGAACAATTACTGAAGCACATGCAGATGAAATTCAAGTTTACCATTTTAACCCTTTATTTTGAAATGTTGGGTACCTCCATTGAAGTTAGAGAAGGAATTTCATACACTTATCAAACTCGCAATTTTCCAGCCATTCCCCTAGTGGGATCTTTTGGTTCTGCTGATGGTAACTCCCCACCAGTTGGGACAATGGAGAGAAACCAGTATGCAGGCAGAAGATGCAAAGAACTGGAAACAACAGCGGGACTGGAAGATGCGTCGTCAGCTCACGGGCAGACTGCTGCCTCAAAACATGCCGTGGGTAGGGTAGAAATTCCTACCCACCAAATTAATTTTGCCAACAGTGGATTATGTAAGCTTTTCAGTTAGATCTTAAAGCGAGGGATTCAACCATTGTTATGAAATTGTGTAAATAATATCACCTCTTCTTTCTAAATTGAGTTCAACCACAGCCAAACAATTAAAAGGAAAGAGAGGGAACTCTGAGGTTGAGCAGATCAAGGAATGTGCAAAGTGCACTGATTGTAGTTTCACACCAGGAAAGGATGCTCTTTCTGCTTTTAAAAACATTAAACTTTGAGGTTAGTGGTGCGGTTCAAGAAATCATTAGTAATGCAACTAGGGAACACTGGCGTTCATGGGTGGTGAAGGCGGCTGCATTTTCAAGAGCTGCATTAGCCTGTGACGTCTAAGCAATTTCCTTGAAAGGTGTTCTGAATGTGCAATGCACTTTCCTCACTCAAAATCACTCAATTCTCTGGGCACTGCAGATAAAAGCACAAATATTAAGACAGTTTACCTCAGCAAGTCAACACCCCTAAGCTTAATGACCACTGAGGAGCATAAGTAACCAAGGAGTTGAAATGATGGGCCAGATTTCCCCAACCTGATGGGGGAAAGTTTGGAGATAGATCTGAAGGACCAGGAAAATAGTGGGCAGCCATGTCAAGCCATGGTTCCAGTAATGTTCCTTGGGGCAGGCTGCTGACAGGACCTGCCAGTTTCTCTGCAGAGGCAGGAGACAAGTTAACAGTGCTAAGGACCATTTGGGGTAATTTTGCAACTGTGTTGGTAATTTCCCAGTGGCAGTCTGGCACATCACTGTGTGTATGTGGGGGGGCCACCAATTCATTGGAGATGGCCCCCAGTTGACCAATGGAGCCGGAGATGATCCCGCAGGCAAGAAAGGCTTGCCCCATGGCCCAAGAGAACCCCATCTCCTGGTGCTCCTGGAGGCTTTGTGGTTTCAGCCATGGTAATATTTTATTTTCAACCACATCTCTGAGGGTACATCCCCCTGTTGAGATGTCTGAATGGTCCCACGCTGGATTTGGAAACATCAGCCAATCTGTTGCAGTTGCTAAAGCTCTAGAGTGGCCAACTCCACTGGAACTCTGTCTGTTGTCCTTAATAGAATGGCAAGTGCGGAGGACACAAATTCAAAGGCAGTATCCTAGAATATTGCTGTGCCAGTCTCACTGCCAGCATGTGTGGCCTTGGGCACTCTATGTCCCAAAGCCCACATGAAAATCCAGCCCAATGCATTTTTGTAACTGGTTTAATTGTCTGTGTATTGCATTTATATTCATGTAGATGGGTCAAAGTTTTTTTTAAATAAATGGTGAAGTATCCATTTGGACAGTACCTTTGATCTCACATTTTGCATTATCATCAGTATCTTTGGACACCGATTAAAATATTGAAGTCAACAAAGTTCTTTAGAACAGCCAAATTATTTTTCTCAGGATGAATGCCAATTTTGATTTTAGTAGGTTTTAATTGATTCATATTGAAAAGAGCAGATTTTCATAACTAAAATCCATTGGGAATAGAATGCAAAAGTGTTGCATTTACCTATTTTGCTAACAGTACAGGTTTCAGTTTTGATCTGAGTGCGGCAATGCTTTCACTAACTGGATGATGTAACTTGCAGACTGAACTTGACAAGGTCACACTGTAGAGTGGAAAATAAATCTTTCCTGTATACAGGGCTCATTACCCTTCCGGATTTTGTATTGATTTAACCATGTAATTCGCCCAATTAAACAGGACTAGACAGGGTAGATGCAGAAAGGATGTTCCTGATGGTGGGGGTGTCCAGAACCAGGGTCAGAGTCTAAGGATATGGAGTAAATTTTTTAGGAATGCGATGAAGAGTAATTTTCTCACTGTGAGAATGGTCAGCCTGTGGAATTCACTACCACACTTGAGGCTGAACTGTTGTGTTTTTTTCAAGAAGGACTTAGACATAGCTCTTGGGGCAAAGGGGATCAAATGATTTTGAGGAAGGGGGAATCAGGCTATTGAGTTGGATGATCAGCACTGATCATAATGAGTTGCATAGCAGACTTAAAGGGCCAAATGGCCATCTCCTGCTCCTATTTTCTGTTGGTGTTTAAACCAGGAAGATGTGCTCTGCTCTTTCAAGCATGATGGTTGCCACCCCAGTGCAGCTCATTCATTCCAAAGTAAGATGATATTGAAAGATTTTTTGTTAGGTTTGGGTATCATGATTCTGGACTTGGCCACATAAATGGAGTTGATGTGTAGTCAGCAAAGTGGGGGTTGAATAGCCTAACTGTTCCTAATCAGTCTTGTGAATACTCTCAAACCAGAGCAACCTTTCAGACGCATGAGTCCTTCATGGTAAATCTCTTGCCTTTCCTCTTTTTCAGAGGTTTGAGTGAATTCACAGCATAAGTGTGAACATTTATTAGTCTAACTATTAAACATAAAATAAATAAAGGCATCAAATTTAACAAAAAATTAAATCAGCCTTACTGGCTACTATCTGAGCACATTTGTTTTACCTGGCTCTACAAAGGTAATTTAATAGATTACACTGACCCAAAACCCTTGCTCCAGTTAGTTGATAGCCACTTTGGGGGAATTTTCCCAGTTCTGCCTGCCAGGAGAATGGTAGTGGGAGAGAGGGAGACCATGTAAAGGCCTGTTGACCTCAGGTGGGATTTTCCAGTTTTGGGGCGAGTGCAGCTGTAAAATTCCACTCTTTGTTTCAATCAAATTACGTCTTTATTCGGACAGTGTAACAAATCTTGAAATATTCATGTCTGCTTATAAGACCGTCTCTCTTGCACTGTATCACAATTAAATGCTTCTATTTGCCATCTCCCACATCCCTCCCCCAGTGCTAATCTTTCTGTTCCCTTTTTGTGTGTTGATAGATATCCCCTCTCACCCTTCACCCATTTTGTGGTAGTGAGCTGCAGGATATGAGAAGGGACCCTTGAATGGGAACAGATTAATACTCTGACAGAACAGTAAGAGATCAAAGTATCAGTGGTGCAAAGGGAAAGACAAAATGAGTCAACTGGAGGAATTTATTGGATTGAGTAATTTAACAATAATGAGCAATAGACCACAAGGACAGCACGGTGGTTTGTGCTGCTGCCTCACAGCTCCAGGGGCCTGGGTTCGGTTCCCGGCTTGACTGTGTGGGGTTTGCATGTTCTCCCTGTGTCTGCTTGGCTTTCCTCCAGTTGCTCCAGTGTCCTTTCACGGTCCAAAGATATGAGGGTTGGGTTGGTTGGCCATGCTGAGTTTCCCCTTGGTTCCCGGGATGCATAGGTTAAAGGGGTGGATATGAAGGGTTACGGTGATGGGGTGTGGGTGGGATTGTTATCGGTGCAGGCTCGATGGGCCGAATGGCCTCCTTCTGCACTGTAGGGATTCTATGAAACTTCTATGAAATCTATAAATCTATTGAATCAAGTATGCAAACATAGATTTTAACCACTTATCCTTAACTAATGGGCGTCTTTCACCACTCATGCTGGCCAAACATAAAGCGAGATCAGACTTCATCAAGCTTGCTGCCTAAGGCTTCTTCTGTTCCTGATTTCAAAACTCCAATATTTATTACTTGAAACTAGCTTGGACAGGTGAAGTCCTGGCACATATAGGATAATCATAGGCATACCATCCAAAGTGACTTATTGCAATTGCCTGGTTTTAGGTCAGTGCCTTAAGCCTGTTTAAAACTTAAACATCAGTTTCCTGGTTCCATTGGTAATCAGTTCAGTCCATTTGATCGATTAGAATGACTTAATTACCATGCGGGTGTTGTTGCAGCTTTCTCTTTGAAATCAACCAGGTCTAGTATCCTACAATTTATGACCTATCATAAAACCCAAGCCATTTGTCTTTGCAACCACACACACTCAGCCTGGGGTTTAAAAACCTTTGTTCTGAAGTTGACCATATTTCCCAACAGGCTATAGTAGTGTCCATTTCTTATCTTGTCGTATTTGTACTAAACAATAGCTCACTGGCCAACTCATCTCTTCTGACAAAATAATTGATCCCCAATCCATTCAATAAACATGGATAAAGCTGGAAATTCATAGCATATCATTTCAAGATGGACTGGGAAACACCCAGGAATCCCCAGGTAATGATTGCATGCCGATGACTGGGTAGTTCAAACTTCCATTCAACAATTGCCTCACATTGGGAAACATCTGATACTCCAATTTAGATTGCAAACTTCGGATGATTTCAATGGCCTTGTAACAGTTATCCAGAACACAATAGAAGAATTAAAACTATTTATAGCTTCTAGGTAACAATAGTAATGACTTCCCCCACTTCCCCAACCCCCATGGAAAATCCCAACTCTCCACTGGACACTCCAACTACCTTGGATGACCTCTAGACTACCTCCTTGAAGTCCCATGAGACCCCCAACTACACCCCCCTGACAACTTCCCTACGGGATCACCTGACTACCACATGACCTCGTAAAAAGTCTGACAACACCGGGTTTTAGTCCAACCGATTTATTTGATAATACTCACAAGCTTTCGAGGTTTCCCTCTTCGTCAGGTGAATGGAGAGTTCTGGCCTCAGACAGAGCATATAAAGCACAGACAGTTTAGAGATTACTGATTAGAATGCGAATCAGTAATCTGTAAACTGTCTGTGCTTTATATGCTCTGCCTGAGGCCAGAACTCTCCATTCACCTGACGAAGAGGGAAACCTCGAAAGCTTGTGAGTATTATCAAATAAATCGCTTGGACTAAAACCTGGTGTTGTCAGACTTTTTACTCTGTTTACGCCAGTCCAACGCCGGCATACCCACATCAGTACCACATGACCTCCCAGAGAACTTCCTCACTCCCAAATTCTTCATGGGATCCCCAGCCGCCTCCTCCCCAAAAACCTCTCAACTACCCCACCCTCCCAAACTTCCACATGGCATCCTGACTACCATCCACAAACCAAATGCCCTCCCTAACCACCCCCCCCCAAATTCTCCCTCTTCCCTATGACTAAACAACCCCCCCCACACACACACACAGCCACAGAACACAGAATCTTACAGTGCAGAAACAGGCCCTATGGCCCATCGAGTCTGCACCGACCACAATCCCACCCAGGCCCTATCCCCATATCCCTACACATTTACCCACTAATCCCTCTAACCTACACATCCCAGGACACTCGGGGGCAATTTTTAGCGTAGCCAATCAACCTAACCTGCACATCTTTGGTCTGTGGGAGGAAACCGGAGCACCCGGAGGAAACCCATGCAGACACGAGGAGAATGTGCAAACTCCACACAGACAGTGACCTGAGCCGGGAATCGAACCCAGGTCCCTGGAGCTGTGAAGCAGCAGTGCTAACCACTGTGCTACCATGCCGCCCTCTGCTCAAGTCTTGGGTATTGAAAGTTGGGTGGGGGGGGCAATGCCTCCCTCAACTGCCCCATTTCTACATTGGGCACACTCTCCATTACCTGCCCCCTCCCCACCCAAAGTCTGCCCCTGGTTTCTGACCTCTCCTTTAAGAATGTCACTCCTCCACATGGGGCCTCCCCTCCCCATGTGAACCCTACCCAGTCCAGAAATCCAAGATGTAAAATCTGGCAAGTGTTAAATTCATTCTGACATTACAACCTTATATTTCGAATGTGTTTTTTTCCAGAACCAAAGATTTCTCCTACAATGGCTGGCAAGGCCTTTGGCCATGTCCATTCTATTTCACACACTTCTGCTCTCAACCCTTCCCCTTCCTCCAAGAACCCTTCACAGAGTTCCCCTTGCTCACTCCTCTCAGTCAGTTAGCCTCCATATTATCCACAGATCATCATTTGCCATTTTTGCCACCCCTGTATCACCAAAGCCATCTTCCCCTGTCCTCCACAATCCTAAAAGACCATTCTCTCCACAACACTAGTTCAGTCTTCAATCCCCAGAGTTCACGGAGCATTAAATAGCTGCGGGTGACTTTTAGTGTTGGGCGTAGAGAAATTCTGCCATCCAAAGAATTCCTTCCCATGATTTCTGATTGACTGACTGTGTATTTCCAGAATTTACTGTTTTTTTTAAAAACTTCAGATCTTCAGTAGTCGTGTTACTTTTTAAAAAATTCAGCCAGTAATGATAACCTCACCATCTGTGATTTGAACGTTGATACATCTGGATTAATTTCATATCGGTTCATGTTCCCTACCTTAACTCCATGTAGATACAGTTAACTCCTTGCATGAGCATGAATAGTGTGAATGATCTTAGGAGGAACAGCTCCACCTAGCAACTGCAGGTTATAACTTAACCAATATTTTTAAAACCTCTGTCCTCATATTTGTGTTGGACAACTTTTTTTGTAAACGTTTGAATGTTAATAAACACAAAACGCATCCCCATCTCCCCACATGCATTTCAAACCCAATTATACATTACAGGTACAAAGAGCAACTTCAGGAGTGAGACTGTGTCGATTTTGGACCTTGCCAGCTTTCAAGAGACAAAAATCAGAATCTTCATTCAATTTATGGAGGACACATGATATCAAGGTGAGAGCCTGTAACTTCTGAGCATCTCAGTGTCAGATATGGAGGGCACGACACAGATGAGCTGAGGAATCCCTCTCAGAACAAATAAGTATTTGCACAGCAATTGCCCAGAAGCACAAACTTCCTCCAGACAATTGCCTTGTGCTGTGAACCATCTGAAAATGCAATTTAAATCTCAAATGTCAAATGATTCCTTCTTCATTAGATTAATACATACTCAGAAAACTGAAGACTTAAAACCTCTTCTGAATTCCAGATTGGCTGTCACACAGGACGCCCCATGTACTCCCTGCACCCCCAGTTTGCCCAGGGGATGTTCCCATTTTCCTGACTCACTGCCTCTCGACAATATACCCCCAACTTCGGCACTGGATTTTTCTCACTTGATGTGGAGATGCCGGCGTTGGACTGAGGTAAGCACTCAGGTAAGAAGTCTCACGACACCAGGTTAAAGTCCAACAGATTTACTTGGTAGCAAAAGCCACTAGCTTACAGAGCGCTGCTCCTTCGTCAAGTAATTGGGAGTTCTGTTCACAAACAGGGCATGTAAAGATACAAAAATAATGGTAAGTCTTTACAGGTAGTCAAGTCTTAAAGATACAGATTATGTGAGTGGAGAGAGAGCTAAGCACTGGTTAAAGAGGTGAATGTTGTCTCCAGCCAGGACAGTTAGTGAAATTTTGCAAGCCCAGGCAAGTTGCGAGGGTTACAGGTAGTGTGGCATGAATCCAAGATCTGGTTGAGGCCGTCCTCACGTGTGCGGAACTTGGCTATCAGTCTCTGCTCAGCGACTCTGTGTTGTCGTGTGTCGTGAAGGCCGCTTTGGAAATGCTTATCCAAAGATCAGAGGCTCTGATAGTTGGATTTATTCATCCACCCCCAAGGCCCAGCCACTCCCCAACCCCAACCCAGGATTCCATCACCTGCCAGCACAGACCTCTGACCCACCACCCAAAATCACCCTGGACATCTGATCCCGCCCCACCCACAAAACCTATCTACTTAATGTTAGACACTTGTCTGCATCTGCCTGTGAATTTCAATGGGACCTTTAAACGTATCTGATATACGGCAACTATTGTAGTAAAAATGGGTGTTTGCCTCTTCAATCCAATGGAGCTGGACTTCAAATCTAGGCCTCAAAGACTGTTGTCCTATTTGGATTTCACCTGGCCAGAGATAGAGGATCAGATGAGACAGACACAAAAGGAACTTAGAGTAAGCAATTGTACTCATAGTGGCAATTTGATCCTGATTGCTATTCTGGGCAAGTTACAGAAAATGTTTATTTTTATTAAAGTTTGAAAAAATGAACACATAATAGTGAAGAAATAACTTTTAAAAATTACTTAAATAACACGCTGAATAAGGGTTACTTGCAAGCTGTGCCTGATTCAGAGTATAGACATACCAGTGAAGCCAGGTCGGGCAAGGTCAAGGATCATTCAAACCACTCGAGATGTGGGAAAAGATTGGCAATACGAAGCCAATAATCAGTCAAGCATATTATTGTGTCAATGTGGCACCCAGCCAAATTGTCCCAGCTAATAATATTTAAAATTGGTGCACAGTGGCTTATAAAAATGTACCATTTTCAGGCAGCTCTGGTTTTCTGATAGTTAGATTTATTCATCCATCAGAAAGGTAATGCAGAAAGCTAAAGAATCACCTGAAGATCATTCCACAATTAAAGACACAGATGAAGCCACATATTCAGATACATTTCAAATTGCTGAGTAAATTAATCAGTCCAATGTTCCTGATACAGACTCTCATCCGACTTAAGTGTAGATTGAAAGTAAATCAGGAATATCCCAACCCACTCCAAAGCCAATGAAGAGTCTTATCAAATAATGTCACAGTTGCAATGTAAGCAATCATGGCAGCCCATTTGTTCATAGCAATATCCAGCAAAAAGCAATGAGATAAATAATGACATTATTTGTTTAGGGAGGTTTAATGAGTGGAACATCAGAACTGCATTTCCTCATACCCTACCTCTTGTCATAACTCTATCCTCTTCCAGTTTTGCCGATCTTGTCACATCTGTTCTGATTAAACAAACTTATATATTAGTGTTTATATTATGTTTTCCTTTTTCCTCAATTTAGAATTTTCCCCACTCTGGTTACCAAAGCCTCTTGCTGTATCCATTCCATTTCACACATTTCTGCTTTCACCCCTTCCTTTCCCTCCCAGAACCATGAAAGGGTTCCCCTCATCCTCTGTCTCACCCCATCAGTCTCCATATTCACCAGATTACCCTTTGCCATTTTATGCCACCCCAGTATGGTGCCACCAACAAACATATCTTGCCCTGACCTCCCTGTCAGTTTTCCAAAGGGTGTGTTCTGTCCATGAGACCCTGAATCCTTCTCATTGCACCTTTCCATGCAAATGCAATAACTGCTCTTGCCACAAGGTCCAAGGCCCCAAATATTTCTTCCAGGTGAAATGGCATTTTACTAGTATATTTTTCAACTTGGAATAATGCATTCACTGCTTACAATGCTGCCTGCTCTATGCCGGGAAGACCAAATGCAGATTGAAGAGCCATTTGCAGAACACCTCTATTCAGTCTGCAACCATGACTTTGATTATCCAGCTGCCTGTTATTTTAATTTTCTCTCAGCCCTTTCTATCCTCACTCTCCTGAAATGTCTCAATGAAGCTTCAAATAATCTCAAGGAAAAGCACCCCTTCTTTCAACTGGCCACTTTACAGCCTTCTGGACTCAATATTGGTTCAACAATTTTAGATTATCACATCCGTCTCAAATTTCTCTCCTTTCTCTTGGCTCGTTTTGTTTTCATTCTCTTGTTTTCTTCTTGTTCTTTCATTTTGGTTCACTTTCAAACAGCAGACCTCCATCATCCAACCATAATTTACACCTCCCCTAGATGCATCCTTTACTTATCCCCTCACTGCTCCTTTGGTTTTGCATCATAAACCCTTTTGTCATTGAATCTCTGCTGCTTTCACAATATCACAGAACTGTATTTCCTTCTGTCCACTTCCACATTTCACTTGTTTAAGACCTCTTAGATCACTGAATGATTTCAGTCTAATGAAATGCCAGAAACATTAACTCTGAGCAATTCCACTTTTTATTTTCAATTTCCAGTATTTTGCACCAAGAGAACTTCTTTCTCCTCTTCAAAAGGTGTCAATTAGATCATTTACATCCAAATAAGAAGACAGTTACTCAGTATAACATTGCTGGTGAAAGCCAACAGCTCAAACATGTTTGCGCTCAAGTGTCAGTCTAAATTATATGCTCAAGTGCCTCATCTGAGACTTGAACTATCTGGCTCAGAAGAGAGGGTGCTACCACCAGTTCAAGGCTGACACCCTCAACCCCTGCTTGCAGTGGATACAGCTCTGTATCAGGAGAATCAGAGAGGAATTTGCTCTCACCTTTTTCAAAGACAAATGATTTTACTGAGTGCAACGTTCGCCTCTGTTAGGGACCATTCTTTCCCTATAGCTGAAAGCATCCATATTAACATTTATCACAAATCGATAAAGTAGTTCCTTATGAAACAATGATTGTTGACATTTCTCAGTAGTTTTATCATTTTCAATAGAAGCTATAGCTCAGTTGGTAGGATTCTTACCTTGAGTCATGAGTTGCTGGGTTCATTTCCCATTCCAGAACTTGAGTACAAAATTCAAGGGCAGAATCTTGTGCCCGCCTCCATAGTGAGTCTGCTGACAGAAGGATATTTAATCAGGCAGGAGAGTAACAACTAAGGATTGCACTGTTTTCCCATCTCCAACTCCATTAGTCAATGGCAAGAACGACTGTGGACAGCCTTCCCACCCATCAATAAATAAGGCCCTAAGACAATTAAGCCTTGACCCTTCATCCAGTGGAAAGACCTGTCAAGTGCTTGATTAACACAGGACGTAGCAGGCCTTCCAAGAAAGAATCAATGTAGGAGTATAGCCAATGGATAAGACCCCATTCGGCACCACTGAATTTGGTGATCAGCCATGATCAAAAAGATTGACGGAGGAGGCTTGAAGGGCCAAACTCCTGTTTCTATCCTCTATGTAAAACAAATTATGTAGTCATTATCACATTGATTTTTGTGAGAGTTTGCCATATGTAAATCAACTGTTATGTTTTCTACATCTCTGCAGTGTAGTCCTTCACTGGCTGTAAGACACTTTGAAATGTCCAGTGGTTATGAAATGCACTACATAAACGCAAATCCCTTTCTTACCATTAATCGGTTGAATATTGTAGACATTTTAATATAATCTGAAAAAATGTGTATTATTTAATACTGTCTGTAAAGGTTTATGAATGATGCAAGTACCAGGTATAATGTTTCTTGAAAATCTAAATAAGTAAAATGGTTGAAAGTAGAATGGTTTAAAAAGCTGCTGAAGAATATTTTCCATTAACTCTGGAAATATAAGAACTTCAAATAAGGAAAGGTTAGATCCATCTGGTTTATCTATTAATTGGATCTTCCCTCAGGGCCTGCACAGCTACTTTTACCATCCTACTGTATTGATACCAATCCTGTAACATCCCTCAGAAACCATTTTAGAAAGCAATATGTACAGCGTCAAAAATACTTGTAATCTTCTGGCAACATTGAGAGAATAACTCATGATATCTGTCCCAGTGTGACGCACAACAAGTTAGGCAGCATTTGAAAAAAAAATGCAAAATGTACATCTGCAAAGTGTGAGTATTTCTGTTGGAGCATCATATTTAAAATGATGTTTCGTTTTCAAATGCTGATTGATATGCTCTGTATTTCCAGCACTTTCAGTGTGGATTTTAGATTTCTAACATTTGAGGGGTTTTTTTTAAATATATTGACTCATAAATCATAGGTTTGATATGTGCTCTATATATCTGGTGTCACCTTGAGTTAATGGAGGAGAACTTTTAATGATAATACGAACATAGTTGTACTTAAGGGAGGTAAGATACGAGATGAATCGCAAGATATATTGATATGAAGTCAGCTGGGAGAAGATTTGCTTGCAGCATTAACACAGATACCAATCGGTCTGACTGGCATATCTCCCTGTTGTACATTCTATGTGGCTGCTGTGTGAAACATCATCTATTCTTGCTTACAAAATTTTCTGAAACATTGATAAAAGCTAACCACCCTTAACACAGTAAAATAACTTATCATGTAAAGCAATAACTGACTAGCAAACGCATGCCTGGTCTTAACGGATTATCTGTCAACTTCACATTTTTAATGGAGAGGTTTGATAGCTTCTATCTGAGGTATAAGTGCAAGGCGCAAAGAGGTTTTCCATTCAGTTTGCTCAGTGTGTTAAAGATTCCAATTTGCAAGCAGGCACACAAAATTGGAAAATAGCCTTCGCATTACTTAATTATAACCTGACAAAGCACAGGTACTTTCACTTCCACTCTCCACAGCTTATTTTCTCCAAAAGCAACAGTTCTGCTTTTATCCTAATAATGCTTCACCTTTTAGGGTTATTGAGGTGTCTTCTGCATCTTTTTGTGTTTCTGTCTTGTGTTTACTGCCAGACGTTTTGATTCCCACTTGCTTCAAAGAACTTCCTTGTAAAGAAATATTTTATTAAATATTTAAAGCCTTCTTCCTGTCTGGGAGTTATTCTCCTGTGTGTTTTCATCCCCTATCTTCTGTCAGTGATTAAACTCATTAACAAAGATCAAAGGCCTCAATTCAGTGCTGCAGCTGTTTCATTATGTCCCATTGCATGGATAGCTTAATTTACTGCTCGTAAATTGCCATGCTCAAAAATGGAAAAGCCATATTCTTATGATTGGGTGCCACCAAATAACCAACCATCACCGGCAGAGATTTTAATGCCCACTAAGTAAAAGATGATTTTTATTTGAATTCCAGAAATTACTGGTTTTCTACAGGGTTCTCTCAATCTCCTGTCCCACGTTTGGGACTCATCCATTGGAGCTCCATAGCAAGTAATGCAAGTGGCCATTACATTGTTTCTCTGGGGACTGATGTCGATCGGCTGCTGAAGTTACAGCAGATGATCAGGGCTAATTTAGTGTCTGTCATTAGACTATAGCATGAACCAGAGATAAATTAGACAATTAACATGATAGTCATAAAAACAATGATGCATGGTGAGTTCATCAACTGGTTAATACCAAAAAAGTGGAGAGCTTACTTTCTTTGCCTAAGTCTCTAGCTTTCACTGAAAGCTTGACTGATTGAAAATATGAATCGTCATTACCAGTGTGCGTTTGAACCCTTCTCTAATGAATTGCAACAACACACCAGACAAAGATCCACTATACTTAATCTATATATATCCCATCTAATTATAAAAAAGGATCTTCAACAGTGGCTTTGCCATGATTGCAAATGTTTCTATTTCAAATTTATTTCAGTAAACTATGCAAGAGTCTGTTTCTTCAGTAGCCAAAGTCCTGGGGCTTAATTTTAATCAGAGCTTAGTTATTTCAAGCTGAAGTGTTTCATTCAGATTTTATGTGAAATGCCAACTTTGACAGCTGTGCATTGCTCAGAACTTATCTCTCGTGTCCAAGTGCTGTCAATCCACTCTCCCTCCAAAGATCCTTATATAAGCAGGTTAAGAGTCATTAAATGTGATGATGTTACAATTTAATATGATTGCAGATCTTCTTTCAACAGGTGGCCACATCTAGTTCCTATCGTTCTATCAGCAAAGTCCATTAAAGGGAACAGAACAGTAAGAAAAGGCAGCTGATATCCAAGATAAAACATCATGTCATTTTACAGAACACTTTTTTAGTCGAAAGCACCATTGACAAAGCATTTATTGAATGCACAAGTTTAAAAAGAAAACCATTGACTTTGAATGAAAAGTTTTGAGTTTTTGTTGTCTTACTTTGATTTCAAATCTCAGTTTGAGATGAAATACTGCTTGTTTTCAATGATTAAAAAAAACTTGTTAATCAAGTTTTCCCCATTCCATTGTACGTTTATAAGTCACATTAAGTCAAAGAGAAAATTCTCTTGTCAATTAAATGTCTATATCCACACAAAATGGTAAGAACAAAGAATAATTACTGTGTAGCAATGGTTCAAACTAATTTAAGGCTAATTGGTTTCTTATTACAGAATGGTTCCACTGATGTAGCCCAGTTAGGATTTTCTTTTTAATTTTGTAAGCTAATTATAAAATGTTTCATTAAAGATTCTGCCCTTTGTGTCTTTTGATATCATTTCCACCCAGGTCACCTTATCCAGTCAAATTCTTACACTTTCCATCCTCATACCTTTTAATACTTAGCTCTTTCAAGCAACTATTTTAATCCCTTTTTTAAAAAATTGACTTTGCTTCAGTTGTGTCTTCTGGCAAATAATTCAACATACCCTCTGTGTAAGGAGGATTTTTCTAATCTCTCGACAATATTATTTGTAATTGGCTTAAATTGATTTGTGCCCTCAATGCCATTGTACTGATCAATGCAAACAACCTCTCATTTTATCTATACGCTATCATTACCAATCATAATCTTAAATACTTCATAGAATCCCTACAGTGCAGCAGGAGGTCATTCCACTCTTTGATCCTCCACAGACAACAATCCTCCCTAGGCCCTAAGCCCGTAACCCCATACATTTACCCTGCTAATCCTCCTGACACTAAGGGGCAATTTAACATAGTCAATTAACCTTGCTTGCATACCTTGGAGTGTGGGAGGAAACTGAGCACATGGAGGAAACCCACACAGACATGGCAAGAATGTTCAAACTCCACACAGTCATCTGAGGCCAGAATTGATCCTGGGTCCCTGGCACTGTGAATCTAACCACTCTGCCACCATACCATCTGCACTTCCATTGGGTCCCTTTCAACTTTCTAAGCTATAGTGAAAGCAAATCTGCAAAATATTCTATCACAGTCAGTGCATGTATAAGGTCAATGAACTAGCAGTAGTCTTTACCCTTGTGGCAGGGATAGATAACGATGAAGGTCAGTGGACCCTGTAGGCGAGCAAATTACAATAATCTATCTATGGTCACCTACCAAACCAGGTGCGACAAGAAATGCAGAACATAAAAGGCGGGTGGGTTTCCCACTTCCACTCCTGCTTGCCTTCCGTAGTAAGAAGTCTCACATCACCAGGTAGTGATGTTGTGAGATTTCTTACTATGATTACCTCAGTCCAACGCCAGCATCTTCACATCATGCCTTCCGTGATTTCAGAGACTATTGTGGTAACGTTGCATTGTCAACCCAATGTCATCATGCCCTATTTTATATTCGCAGGGATGGGCAGGGTGTGGTTGGGCGGGGTTTGGCTGATTTCCAAGACTGAAAAACTAACCCACAGAGTAGAAAGGCAACTGATTTGGCTTCGATGGAAAATTCTATCCAATTCTGAGTGTTGCACTTTAATGAGGAATGAAGGTTTTAAAGAAGGTGCTGATTTTCGGGAATGGTCCCAGGATTGAAGGTCTTCAGTTATGTGTATTCTTTGAGAAGCTGGAGTTGTTATCCTCAGAGCAGCAAAGGCTGAGAGGAAATTTCATTGCATTCAAAATCAGGCAAAGTAAATGGAGAGAAAGTGTTCACCTTGTCAAATGGATCACAAACTAGATGACTTCGATTTAAAGTGATTGGCAATTATGTAGTGAGTGATTAGGATCTGGTTGCATTGCCTGAGAGTGTGGTGGAGGTGATTTAATATGGCTTCAAAAGGGAATTGGATAAGCACATGCATGGAAGAAACATGCAGTCTTGTGTGGAAAAGGTAGGGCAGTGGGACAGCTGAGATGCAGCACGGATTCGTTAAGGGGAAGTCGTGTCTGACGAATTTATTGGAATTCTATGAGGATGTGTCTAGTGCGGTGGATAGAGGGGAACTGGTGGGTGTGGTGTTTCTCCATTTTCAGAAGGCGTTTGATAAGGTGCCGCACAAAAGGTTGTTACAGAAGGTTAGGGGGCATGGAGTTGGGGGTAGGGTGTTAGCGTGGATAGGGGATTGGCTGTCAAATAGGGGGCAGAGAGTGGGTGTCAATGGGTGCTATTCGGATTGGCGGTTGATGACTAGTGGAGTGCCCCAGGGATCGGTGCTGGGGCCTCAGCTATTTACCATTTATATAGATGATCTGGAGGAGGGAGCCGAGTGTAAGGTGTCGAAATTTGCCGATGACACAAAGATAAGTGGAACAGCAAATTGTGCGGAGGATGTGGAAAGTCTGCAGAGGGATCTAGATAGGCTGAGCGAGTGGGCGAGGGCCTGGCAGATGGAATACAATGATGGCAAGTGTGAGGTTATCCACTTTGGTAGGAATAATAGTAGGAAGGACTACTACTTACAGGGCGAAAAACTCCAGCATGCTACGGTGCAGAGGGACCTCGGGGTCCTTGTGCATGAGTCGCAAAAACCCAGCCTGCAGGTGCAGCAGGTGGTCAGGAAGGCGAATGGGATGCTGGCCTTCATAGCGAGGGGGATAGAATATAAAAGTAGGGAGGTCTTGCTGCAACTGTACAGGGCACTGGTGAGGCCGCAGCTGGAGTACCGCGTGCAGTTTTGGTCGCCGCACTTGCGCAAGGATATTTTGGCCTTGGAGGGAGTGCAGAGGAGGTTCACTAGACTGATACCAGAGTTGAGGGGGTTGAGCTGTGAGGAGAGGCTGAATAGGCTGGGCTTGTACTCGTTAGAGTTTAGAAGGATGAGGGGGGATCTCATTGAGACATATAAGATGATGAAAGGGATGGATAGGATAGAGGTGGAGAGGTTCTTCCCGCTCAGAAAGGACAGCAGGACTAGAGGGCACAGCCTCAAGATAAGGGGGGGGTGCAGTTTAGAACGGAGTTGAGGAGGAACTTCTTCACTCAAAGGGTGGTGAATCTCTGGAATTCTCTGCCCGTTGAAGTGGTGGAGGCTACCTCGCTAAATATATTTAAGACGCGGGTAGATAGGTTTTTGGTAGGCAAGGGGATTAAGGGTTATGGGGAGAAAGCGGGAAAGTGGAACTGAGCCGCTTCAGATCAGCCATGATCTTGTTGAATGGCGGGGCAGGCTCGAAGGGCTAGATGGCCTACTCCTGCTCCTATTTGTTATGTTCTTATGTTCATCTTCCAATGAGTCAACATGAACATGTCTCTCTTTGTGTGCTAATTATTATTTGATTCCATGATTCTAAAAGGATTCAGATCCATACTAGAGTGTTACTTGATTTGAGATTAACTATAAGTGGAGTGAAAATATTGATAGTGCCAATAAAAACCACTCAGTCTTTTAAACTTGCACATGTAGAGCTAATCATGAATTGAAAAATGCATCTATGTATTTTTGTTGGACCAGGAGGACTGAAATTGGTCCTCCAGTCTTGATTAAAATTGTTTGGACTACTATCACTCCAGACCTTTCTCTGTTTCTGGAACTCACCAGAAGACCTCCATTCAGGGGAAACTTGCAGGTTTTAAAAGCAAGGTCCAGCTGTTAAAATAGTGTACATCCCCTGCTGCACCTTTTAGTTTATCTGGTCTTCATTCAACCAGCCAACTATCCAGGAGTTACAATTGCCCTCAAACTCTGCTTCCTACCACCAAATCAGTTTTTAAGCCGATTTTCTCTCCTCCCAAATCCAAAACTCATTGATCTCCTCCATTTGTTTGCAATATATCTTGTCAAACATTTCTTGAAATCTCGCATCCACTGAATTTTCCCCATCTATAAATATATCCCCTCCCCCGTAGAACTCTCATTAG
This sequence comes from Carcharhinus amblyrhynchos, assembly GCF_965287045.1. NCBI lineage: Eukaryota > Metazoa > Chordata > Chondrichthyes > Carcharhiniformes > Carcharhinidae > Carcharhinus > Carcharhinus amblyrhynchos. The sequence continues at coordinate 30,517,279 of NC_137330.1, forward strand.
GTTTGCCAAGCATGATCTGAAATCTGCATTGACTCCAATAATCTTCTCTGCATCTTGATACTAGGTACTTCAAGATTCAATATAAATTTCTAACGTACCTGCACCATAGGAAAACGAGACAAAGGTAAAGGTGGGGTGAATTCTCTGGCCTCCTCGCAGTGTGTTTCTCATGCCAGAAGGTGGTGTGCTATTCGTTGGCAGCATGACCTTCTGGTCCCACTACGGTCAACTGGAATTCCCATTGACTGCATCCTACGTTGCCGGGAAACCCACATCAGAAGTGTGGAGAGTGAAGACTTCCTGTTGGGGAACACTTCAGCGGTCTAGGGCATTAGGTGTCTAATCTTCAGGTAAGTGTTCTCCAGGGCGGCCTTCGCCACACGTGACAACGCAGAGTCGCTGAGCAGAAACCGATAGCCAAGTTCTGCACACATGAAGACGGCCTCAACCGGGATCTTGAATTCATGTCCCACTATCTGTAACCCCCATGATTTGGCTGGGCTTGCAAAATCTCACTAATTGTCCCAGTTGGAGACAATACACATCTCTTTAACCTGTGCTTAACCCTCTCTCCACTCACATTGCTTCTACTTTTAAGATTTGATTACCTGTAAAGACTTGCATTCCAACCATTGTTTTGTAAATTGAACTTGTGTCTTTATATGCCCTTTTTGTGAATAGAACTCCCACTTACCTGACGAAGGAACAGGACTCCGAAAGCTAGTGGCTTAAGCTACCAAATAGACCTGTTGGACTTTAACCTGGTGTTGTGAGACTTCTTACTGTTTTTTGGGGGCACAGGGGTGGGGGTGGTGACAGAGTTTTTACCCAGAGGTTTGTGGGTGCCTGGAACTCACTGCCAGGGGAGGTAGTGGAAGCAGATATGACTTTTAACTTTGCAGATAATAACTTTTAAGGGGAGTCTTGACAAATAAATGAATAGGATGGGAATGGAGGGATATGGGCCCCAGAAGGGTAGGGGGTTTTAGTTCAGTCAGGCAGCATGGTCGGTGCAGACTTGGAGGGCCAAAGAACCTGCTCCTGCGCTGTAATTTTCTTTGTTCTTTGTTAGAGTACTGGGGAATGGGGTGGACAGAGTGTGGTACTGAGTTTTTCCAGCAGAACTCAGAGTGTTAACAATGTGATACATGGGAAATGTGCTGACAGAAGACAAAATGCAAACCAAGGATTCTTGTCACACACGGGTAGCTGCACAAACTGGTTTTACATCATGAGCTCCAATACATGAAGGTATTGAGATGCAGGATGGTGAGTCTAGGTCAGCACTGCCTGGCAGCAATGTGGTGGAGCAGCAATACAGGATTCTGCATTTCCATGTTCCACAGAAGGACAAGTGGTAGTTCCCTTAACCTTGCTACAGCTGTCTTCCGTGATCCCTTTACACACTGCTGTTCAGGCCATTGTAAAACAAGGAAACTAATTAAGTTAGAGCTTGATTTGCACATGCTTCATGTAGTTTCTCATGCATTTTGCAGAAGGGTCTTCAAACAGGCACAAAAGCAATTTTTGAATATTCAGATTGATCTATTGATGCCAAAAAACCAATGCGAACTCCATCCTTTTATATAAATGAAATTGAATATGTTGCTGTACAGATCTGGTGCTTGAACTCATGCCCAGGTATTAGCATCGGCTGTGCTCGTTTTATATCCATGACAAATTGTGTAATAATTTATACCCACTGTGACCAAATAACTTCTGTGATCCTCAGCTTCAACTAAGTGTTTTTAACGCTCTTAATGGTGTTCTTGTGCTGTGCAACCCTACACTTGTTGCTGATCAAGCTGCCTCATGATTTGGCATGATCTTATCAGCCACGCTCTGGTTGCCTGAGGCCTAGATGTTTCCAGCATGCTGAGGGGCTCTTACTCAACATATAAAGGGTGTTTGACACCTCTGCTGTGGAGTATAGTGTAATGAACCTCTCAGAAAGTTACTGCAAAGTAACCACTTCTGCCATGGCCCAGCAGTATTTACTCTTCTTCTGCCTCTAATCAGTAGGCTTTGCTTGGAAAGAAATGTATATTTTCCTATCCTTATATTCCAGTTAATTAATTCAGCAGCAAGCTTTCATGAGGTTAAAATAAAGCAGGTTATTTATTCACCAAAACTTACTCCAAATTAAAGCAGCAGCACGCATTTATGGCGAATTCTTCCAAATAAATTCTAAGTGTTGAATTTGCATGAAAACTGGGGTAATTCATCCCTTTTTCTTTAGTATGAGTTCAGAGAAGAATCTCCCACACTCTGTGCACTGCAGAGGCCACCAGCATCAATATCATTAAGTTTCAGGGGATGGGACCTATTCCCGCTGGGGAGGCTGAAATCAGTGTGCTGAGCAAGCTACTGCACATGCATTGATCTATCATGTACAGTGGACCCACACTGCCAGCCTCCCGATCGCTAACCTGCTTGATGACCCTGCAACACCACCTTTCCACCCCCACACAGCCCAATTGTTTGACCCTGTTGGACCCCCAACCATTCCCAGGCCCAGCCCTGACCCCAACCCCCAGCCTGCGCCAATCACTGGTCTCCCTGTGTTCCCCCACTGATCCCTATGCAGAGTGCCAGTGGAACCACCGCCCCCCCCCCAATTCCCATTGATCCCCCCTTAGGCCTGCCCCATCAGGCCTTAATCCCAGGCCCTGCCCCCATCTACAACATCTCCTTGGCACTGCCCCATGCCTCATGGACATTGACACTTTGCCCCTTGGCCACTGCCAGGAGACACAGGCAGGGACTGCCAAGGTGTCAATGCACAGGGGCACCCCCTACCACCAGGCTCTCAGGGGGGCCCGTAAAGCCCCCCCTTCATTCCAGTGGGGTTGGGGCAGCTCCTGGAAAGTGGGGAGCTACTGTAATCCCCGCTGGAGTGAAATACTCTGGAGGGATGGGAGATTGTTGTGGGCCCATAGACCTCAGTCCTGCTATTCAAATTTAAATTATATTAAAATGACCACATAAATGGTCTTTGCACTTCCCAATGATTTCTGTCATGGAACAGGCACCTCCAGAAATCCGGCACTGGGAAAAGCAAGCGGGGCACGAACGCTCACGTGAATCCCATGCATCGGCTGATGCGCTGAGAAATTAGTGCAGCGACATGGGAGAATTGCGGCCTTGGTCTCTTACACACACACAATGATTGGAGGTCTGGCTGAGCACTAAATTTTCCATCCTGTCTAGCAGCAGTGGTGGGGTGTGAAAGGCTGGAGAATTCTAGCCATTGTATACCGATAAAGATAATATACATCTACAGTATTCAGTTACTTCAGTCTCTGATTCACTATTTCCAATCTCTCATGAGGCTGACGTACGGTTTATTGAATGGATTTGATGATTTTAAAGTTGACGTAAGGGTTTGCTGAAGGGAAGGGTTAACAGAGGTTGCAAGGTTTTTTTGCAGTCAAATATCTAGAAGGTTGGTTCTCAGGTGAGCTTTGAAACTGGAATTGGTTCAGTCTTTGGGTTGCTTGATGATTTGTAGCTGGTTTCAGAGTCTGATTTGGAGTCCAGCTAATGAATGATGCTTCGCAAAAGGCAAAGATGGTACAGCCCTTCTCTCCAGATGTTATTTTGTTGGCATTCTTGTGAAGTCTGCTCAGGTCTCTTGTGGGACTTAGGATAGTAAAGGATTTCAGTGTAAGAAGCCAGCTTTAGTCATATGGTAAATGGCTATTGTTCATCCAGAATGGCTTAACACTGAAAGATATACAATAGGAGATAAGTGGTCATCTTTCACACCTAACTTGTAAATTATCGGTCTCTTTAACTTTCCTTTGTTGAACAGAAAAACCTGAGTTTCAGAATTCATTTGCTCTGTGCTTTCCGTAAACTTCAAACAAGTGGCAGATGTTAATTTCACAAATAACGTTCATTTTGGGATGACTATTCCAGAGGGCGACCCCTTAGCAGAAGTTGTTTAATTTGGACTTCCCTGGAAGTTTGACACTCTATGTTGAAGGAGCAAAGCTCACCTGACCTCTTAGCAATCGTCTTAACAGTTCATCAGTGTCACTTTTAAACAAATGAAAGACAATTCCAGAAGCTTTCATATGAGCTCAGTCCCTGTCAAAATTCTGAATATAACATGCTTTTACTGGGCATGACACACCTCTATTTCATGGGGAAAAATGGAATTTTAATGCTATTGCTTTCTTGTGAAGCAAGAAAATACAAATACATACTTCCTGATATCTAGTACCGCTACAGATTCCCCTATCTGTTACATTCATTTGCTGGCTTGCACTCTGGATAGTGCATCAGCAATGACAATGTTTTTGCCAACAATTTGTGTTAACTTTAGATTAGAAAGTTGTAAGAGCAGGCTCAATCTCACACTGGTCACTTTAAATTTTTCTAGGTCTACGTAAATTAGGGCTTCTTAGTTGTGATATTTCTTTAAGGCGGAAGAGCAGGTGTTTCTTTCTCCAGTCAAGAGTGTGGATCAAATAATGAACCGCATCTTGGGACCACCCAGTCCAGATCACTAAATTTGCCCCTGACAGGATCATTCATCAGTGGCCGCAGCTCTGGGACTTACGTGAACATCAGAGAGCTGTAAGAAGTTCCATGGGACTCCTGTCAGCAGTTTAAACATTTGAAGATTGAAAATGCAGCTATGTATACACTCTAAACGCTTAAGCCTAAAGGTTCAGTGAGCCCTTTGAGTACAGGGTGAGACTTCCGCTCACTGCTTTGATCTGTCATTAATTACATAACAAAGCCTAGGAAAGCAGTTATTTAAATCTTCAATATGCATTCTTGAAATGATAGCAGCAAAGTACATTCCACACTGCTGCTGTTCTTTGCCACTCTGACATGAGTGTAAACAAGGGCTGGGTAGTACGTAAGAAATACCAATGATCTTCATAGCACAATGCCCTGGAGAAGATGTGATAGGAAGATTTCTAGTGGATTTAGGTGTTGTTCCAATTCTTGCCCCCTCATTCCTTTCATAATAGCATTGCATTTCAAGAAAAATATATCCTCTAAGACATATAACTGCTAGGAGAGGGGATGTATTCATGCACTCTCCTAGCTAGCAGAACTGGTGTTTGTTGCCAAAGTGGATATTGTCTGGCCAAATTTTGAGCTGTAGTTCAGGCTGGTGCTAGCTGCACTGTGTGTGGTTACTTCAACAGGAAATTGGGGAGGCAACTCTTGAATCGTGCTTGCTTTCTGCTTATTCTTTGAACAAAGCAAACAGCTATAAAACTTTCACACAATTGGAGCTGAAATTTTATAAGCCCAGATCTCACTCAATGTTCGCGTACACTGCCCATTGGAAAGAATCAGCAGTCAGTACCCAGCCTGATTCTCCCAATAGCATGTCGAAAGAGGCTAACTTGAATACTCAACATCAGACTCAAGTCCAAAATCTGTAATATTCCACCATTGCACTTTTTTGTTTTAACATTCTCTGTAAAAGTAATTACAACTCTGATCAAAATAACTTTCTCTGATGAAGGATATATTATCTTTCTAAGCGCAGGTGTTCTGAGCAGTTAAAAGAAGGGAGCAGAAACATCTTCCTGGCTCGATGCTATTACACTTTCAGTGCACTTGATGGTCAGTACCAATAGACACTGGAACATTGTGTATTTGTATTAAAGAATCTTTTTCCCATTTCCAGTCATCACAACTAATCATTGGCATTTCGTGCAGCAGCCCAGCTGAGACTAAGTTCCCATAGAGACTCATTCAGCCATTACCAGGTATTTCATAAGATCCATGGAACGTATTAGCAGGTCCGCTCACACAATGGCTCCTGTGGCTGGGAAGGATCTTAGAGCACAAAGCGACCAACATCTCCTGAAAATGGAACATTGTGTCATTGTTACATGTAATACAAAAATATAACACCCAATCACACAAATAGAAAAATCCACCTCATTCGCCTCATGGGAAGATAGACAAAATTATTTTAGGATTTCATATGCTAGCCTTTAGCTCCTTCTCATCCAGATAATAAAACTGAGCTTTCCTTTTGTCTCTGCTCCATTCAGCAATCTCGATATTTTACAGTGTTAGAGGTGATGGTCAGTACTTTGAAATCCCTCTTTGCAATATGATTTATTTAGAAACAACTAGCTTCCACTTGAAAGAAAGATTAGTACTGAGGCCCAACTCATTTGCTGCTGTCCTTTATACTCATTCCATGGAAAGAATATGATGCAAAAAAAAAAATTGTTATTGCAAAGCAATTTTATTTGGCAGGGATTCCTAAGCATGTGGAATTTGAGGACAGCAGAAGGTAAATTTACAACAAAAACAGAAAATGCTGGAAAATCTCAGCAGGGATCTGAGAGTATCTATGGAGGGCTAATAGAGTGATGATCCTTTGTCAGAACTAAAGACAAAGAAAATAGGATGGGATTTATACTGTAAGTGTGGAGCCAGGGAGCAGAGGGGAGAGGGGGAAGGGGGTGTGGTTTCCGTATTTGCCCGAGATGTCATGGACGAAGAAAATGTAAATGGTGGTTGTAAAGGCTGAGAATGGTGCTAATAGTGTCCATTAAGAGATTGGAATGTGTAAAATGGCAGAACGAAGGTACAGAGTGTTGAAGGGAAACTGAGGAAAGTGGCGGATGAAACCAAATGAAAGTAAGATTTAGAAGTCAAATCCAATGAGATTTTCCAGCATTTCTGTTTTTGTTTCAGATTCGCATCAGCAGTATTTTACAATGAAGTTTACACTGGCATGCAGTCAAAAATAGGATGCAATGTTTCAGGGATGAAAACCCTCACTATCATGGAAGAAGTGAAATTTGAGCAAATCTGGAGCTGTAGTATTGATGATGTGGGTATGCCGGCGTTGGACTGGCGTAAACACAGTAAAAAGTCTGACAACACCAGGTTTTAGTCCAACCTATTTATTTGATAATATTCTCACTAGCTTTCGAGGGGACAGCCTCTTCGTCAGGTGAATGGAGAGTTCTGGCCTCAGACAGAGCATATAAAGCACAGACAGTTTAGAGATTACTGATTAAAATGCGAATCCTTACACCTAACCTGCTGAACAGCAGGTTAGGTGTAAGGATTCACATTTTAATCAGTAATCTCTAAACTGTCTGTGCTTTATATGCTCTGTCTGAGGCCAGAACTCTCCATTCACCTGACGAAGAGGCTGTCCCCTCGAAAGCTAGTGAGAATATTATCAAATAAATAGGTTGGACTAAAACCTGGTGTTGTCAGACTTTTTGCTGTAGTATTGGCCATAAATCCCAGAAGCGCAGGAGGATCTGGGGGAAATGCTAACTTTAAAGGAAGCAGCAATGTTCAAGTGCTAGACACAGTAAAAGCTGCACCAGGTCACAACCTCTGCATCACTTAACTATCGACCAGGTTTTCCTGATCACTAACTACCCTCACTGATCACCATCCGCCTTCCAAACCTGACGGAACATCCTCCTCTCTTCCCTCCCAACTGGACCAACTTCCTTTTCTTCCTCCTGATCTGACAGCCCTCCCTACAGCATGACTTCATTTCCCTCACTCCTTCCTTCTTTACTGATCACTTTCATTCCCAATCCAAGCACATTCCCTCTGGAGCTGATCACACTCTCCAGTGACAACAACCACCTTGCTTCCTGATAAACTGCAGGTTCTTTCTCACTCCTGACCATCCTCTCTTCCCCATTTTAAAAGGCTGTTTAAGGGGTGCTGCTGAGTCACAGCAACTCAGTCTCTGAGTCTTTGCCAGCGACCTGCCTGGCCATTTTAAAAACAATTGCAACAGACCTAGGGCAAGCATCATTTTACAGTGTCCTGATCGCTAGGCCAGCATACTTTTGTTGTAACCTTTTCCCAGAAATTAACGGTGGCAGAGTCAATTACTAGGGGGCAAAGGTTTAAGGTGCGAAGGGCAAAGTTTAGAGGAGATGTACGAGGCAAGTTTTTTACACAAAGGGTGGAGGTGTCTAGAACTCGCTGGCAAGAGGAGGTAGTGGAAGCGGATACAGTAATGATTTTTAAGGGGCGTCTTGACAAATATATGAATAGGAAAGGAATAGAGGGTTATGGTCCTCGGAAGGGTAGGGGGCTTTAGTTCAGTCGGGCAGCATGGTCAGTGCAGGCTTGGAGGGCTGAAGGGCCATTCCTGTGCTGTAATTTTCTTTGTTCTTTGGTCACATTCAACAAGAGAAGCAACCTAATAGCAATGTCAAATGCGTGAACTGCCTGTGAAGAGGCAGCAGGCACTACCACTGCTGTGAAAAATGTTAAAAGGCCTGAGGGCCAATAGCAGGTAGGCCTTGTATCTCCTAGCAGTGGAACACACATTTTCGGCAGAACTCAGATTGTGAACCTATAAAGGAATAAAAAACAGTTTCCATCCCACAGGGGACATAAATGTTTTATAAAATAACTTAAGTACTGCGATTGATGGAAATGCATATTAAAAACAGAAAATGTTGTAAATATTGCACAGATCTGTGGGTGAGAAACAAAGTTAACATTTCAGATCAATGACCCTTCATCAGAGATTTCTGGAAAATTGAGCATAACATTTTCAGAATATTTTCACAAAGATTAATAAGTTAAGTATTGAGACTAGAATCAAGTGTCTTTCTTTGATATGGTCCTATTTTTATCAATTTCCAGTTCTGAGACTTGAACACAGCTTAGACTACCAGATGAGAGCCTGAAGTTCTTCACAACTTCCACAGGCACATGCAAGTGTGGAATCTGAGAAGAATGAGCTGAAATAGGAGATGGTTAGATTTTAAGCATAACTTAGTTGTGGCCATAACCACTTTGCAAAATAGTATCTGTGATGCTTAATGCTGGGTCAAAAATCCCTTCACTGGAGGCATTCCCAAATACAAAACTGGGCACGCTGCCAGGCTGAAGAGGAGATATTCCACTGATTAGGCCTGTTCAGAAATGTTATCTCATTGTGCCCGCACGCATGGACATTTTGTTTTGAAGCTTCAAGTTTCTTTTGCGATTCTTTTCACTTTGATGCAGTATCCCTTTAAGGAACTGCATTTTTAATTTGTCCCACAGTTTGTTGATCTAGTTTATTTGGTTAGGGAAGAGAAACAGACTTGGACAGGTCCCACAATCATGTGAATCCAGCTATCATCACCTGACTAAACAGTAAATCAGTCTACAAACCCATTACTTCGCTGCCACAAATGCTTGAACTAATCAACTTTAAACTAGTTTAACTTCAGTCTATTTATGTGTCCTTACCAGCCAGCAGTCAAATGTTCCGTTCTAACTAATTTACTCCAGTGAATAGCAATAATTCTAACTATAGGGACTGTTGCTGCAAATGTCTCATTTCTTTCTCCAGCAAATGTTTAAAATATAAAAGTTGGAAAAAGTTTGCAGAGGGAAAGAGAAAAGTGTCTTACTTGTGATCTTCATCCTCACTCTGACAGGAACTTTTAACTTCATTATCTTTTATATCAGCTCATGCTAACCCCATTTGGCCGTATCAGCACATTCCAGTCACAAACCAATTATGTTCGACCATGGCTGCTCAGCTGTGCTAATTCAAGGGCAATGTTACATTTGGGCTTATGCTGATGAGTTTGAACGTCAATTGGAGGATAACTTTATCTCACTAAAACCAGCATAGATTCCACCATATGTTCTGGCTCATTTACCCAATTGTGTTCCCAGTGGAAACTTGATGTTAAACAGAGGCCCCATCTGTCCTTTTGGGGAGACGATGAGCAATCCTGTGATGCTATTCTAAGAGGAGCAGGAGAGCTTTCCCTGGTGCCTCGGACAATATTCAACACTCACCAAACACCACTGAAACAGATGATCTGTTTATTACTGCATTGGTCTTGTGGGGCTTGTACAAACTGACTGCTGTAGTATAAGGGTCTGGCACAGAGAGGGTTAATATAGGGTTAAAAACAAATGACTGCAGGTGCTAGCATCTGAAACCAAAAGAGAAAGTGCTGGAAAATCTCAGTAAGGCTGGCAGCATCTGTAAGGAGAGAAAAGAGCTGATATTTTGAGTCCAGATGACCCTTTGTCAAAGCTAAAAGGCATAAAAGTGGGAGCTATTTATACTGCAGGGTGAGGGAATGAAAGTTGAGCATATCTATTAATTTAGGATTAATGAGAGCAGAAATGTGTATTAACCTAAGCATGGAAACAATTCCTAACTTGTACACTTTACTAGACAGTAAATAAAGACTTACGTTGGAATTCTCGCAACTGAGGGCTAAGTCTCATTGTAGGGGTAGGAACGTGGAGTGTTTCCCATGAAAACTTGCCAAATCTTCCAAACCAAGTTATGCAACTCAAATTAAGCAACTGAGTGTTTTGAGTGTTAATTGAAAAAGTGCCTACAATCACTCACCCACTATTGAAGATAACAGATGGACCTGAGATTATGAAAGGTGCGATTTAAATGCAAGTTCTTCATTGTTTTTCTTTTTAATTCTCGTTATCTGCAGTAAGACATTACCTGTTTCTTTACATGGCTCTGCATATTAACACTTCATATGTTCTATGTTGAAATACATTGTGACAATCACTGCATTGATTTATAATTTGAGAGATGCCTATCAAATAACTATCATGTAAAGAAAGATAGTCAAGTCCCTGGCTTCAGTTTTGAATCCTAGAAACTCCTCATCAAATCTAGAATGAGAGTTGAAAAGGGTGGGATTTGAGCACAGAATTTAAAGGATTTGATTTGATTTATTATTGTCACATGTATTGGGATACAGTGATAAGCATTGTTTCTTGCATGCTATACAGTCAAAATGTACCGTTCATAGAGAACACAGGGGCGAAGGAAAGGAGATGGTGCAGCATATAGTGTTGCAATTACAGGTAGGGTGAAGAGAAAAATCAGTTTAATGTATGGAAGAAGCTGCTCTTAAGTCTATACATGTTTTTAGACTCTTGTATCTTTTTCCCTACAGCAAAAGGTGAAAGAACATACTTCCGGGTTGCTTGAAGTCCTTTTTTACTCTGGCTGTTTTTCTGAGGCAGTGGAAAGTATAGATGGGGGTCAATGGATGGGAAACTGGTTTGCGTGATGGACTGGGCTACATTCACAACACTTTGTAGTTACTTGCGGTCTTGGGTAGACCAGGAGCCATACCAAGTTGTGATACAACCAGAACAAATGCCTTCTATGGTGCATCTGTAAAAATTGGTGAGAGTCATAGTGGACATGCCAAATTTCCTTCGTTTCTTGAGAAGGTAGCGGCATTGATGGGCTTTCTTGGCTATAGCATTGGTGTGAAGGGACCCAGAACTCCAAGTTTGTAACGTTTCCTTGCTCTCCTGTAAAGCCCTGGAGCAGAATGAATTGTCTGTGGAGGTGGAAAGGTGATATATTTTCAGGAGTTTGAAGCAAGCCTGGATATAAATGGTCAGACTGAGTTGGGGATCATGAGCACAATATTCAAACAACATGGAAAGAGGTTGATCTACATTGAAAAAATACCTCTTGACGAGCCAGTTGAATCAGACAAATTAAAAAGTTAGAAAGCTACACAAAAACACTAAGTACAAAGAATACTTTCAACCATTATTATGTTTAAGCTGGTCATTTTGACTACACTGCTCTTTCTTGACGTCAATTGGGGCAAGGAGTCTGACTCTGACTTTGGTTGGAAGGGTCTATATGAGCACTCATGACACTTTGACAACATTTTCTGAAAAGCTCGGGCAACAAAGCATGAAGGGTGTTTAAAAAGTCAAGACATTTAGGCAACAGGAAAGGGCAACTCAAAGAATATCAGGCTTAAATTTGCGAGAGCCACAGCTGCAGAAAAAGCCAAAGGAATCCAAACGTTTTAAAGGAGAGACGTTGATTTGCAATCTGGTTAGTATTATTTTGGAATCTAAGTTCATATTTTGCCTCTGGTAGATTGTATTATTTCTAATGTTTAATAATATCAACATGGTTTATGATGTTATTAAAAGCTTGCTATTTTTACTAAAAGCTTTTATTTGGACTTAAATGTAGTTGAATCCAACTACTCTTAATTCAAATTATCTGGCAACTCATTTATATTTTTGATACTAAATTCCTACATCTGCGACTTAAAATTATGGGATATTTTCAAAACTTTCATGTGATAAATGGCTTTATCCCTCAACATTGTAATGAAGATGGTGGAATTGTAAATACAATCAACTCATCTCATTTTAAATGTTATGTGAACATCTTTTAAAGTAAACATCTATTTTTCACTAATGATTTCTCAAATTGACCAACGTAGTGAAAAAGAAAATGGGTCAATATGTTCTCTATATATTTCTTCCCATTTCATTACCCCCATTACTCACTTCTGAATATGACGATTGATTTCTCAGCAACTTTGGGCATGGATGTTTTTTGTCATCTGTGAAAAGACCAGAGTTACGGTGAAAGAACTTTAACTCACACAGTGCTCTATTTATCAGATAACTTCTGCTTGTCCTGGAGGTAAATTGCTGTACAAACCATTGGCAACAATAAATTTTCTGGAGCACAGCAATCTTGCGGCATGTTCCATTAATTAGACTTTTCCCTCACCCTCCAACTCCAAACTTATCCGCACTGTAAGTTGGGGTTAGTGAGTGCTGATAGATCTGCATGGGCAATAGGACATCTGGGACCTTGGCAAAAGATGGGACCAACAGTTGATCTCCTTAACCACTGAGATTTAACAATTGAGAAAGAAAGGAAGGAATGGGAAAGGAAGTGGAGGGGGAGTGGAATTAGACTGAAATCAGGTACAATGAAAGATGTAAAGAGAGGAAAAGAAATATTTGATTAAGAGAGGGAAAAAGAACAAGAATGAAATTAAACAAGAATTAATTTTATAATCACCATTCCCAACTTATTGCCTATTAGAATGAGATTCCATCATTTCAATTGTTCCCTTTCCGGGCCAAAGAGATGGAATAAAATATGAATCTCATCATTTAGAGGGTATATACACTGTTCACTACTAGACTTAAATTTCTGTGGTGAACTTAAAGCACAAATGCAGCAATTTCTTGAAAACTTGAGGAGGAGCTGTTACTTTTGCGTGGCTAATAGTGGAACACATCATCCAGTAATTTGTGGAAGTTCACAATTCACAGCGAAGCTTTTCATCCCCATGGGTTTTCTTTCATTTTCTTAAGTTACAAAACCAATGCTTAGAGTGGATGGGGTAAACCCTTATTCCATTTCCTTACTTGATCCAAAAAACAATTCAAATTGAATTGAATTCATGGTCCCCACAAAAGAAACATAGTAGATCCAAGCTGACAGGAACAGTTATTACATTTGCTCTTGTGTTTGATCCTATGCTTCATCTTAGCCAAAAGACTGAGAAGCAAGTTGCTAGGTGATCTACACAATGCTAACAGCAAACTCCATTAACCGTGCCATTGTTTTTCTAACTCATTCCACCTCAATAACATTTCAGCTGAGAGTAGTTAACGCTATAAAGAATATTTCATGTTTGGGAATGGATTGGTACTGTCTTTTTGTGCCCAAAAAAATAAGTTCAAGCATTAAATTTCAAATTACATTATACAATAAAGTATTCATATAAAATTCTTTTGCCTATAGTTTTAACAGAGGTGTTAACAGAATTAAAATTAAGGAGCTAATGTATTTGTTAAAATACTGGGGATAGAATTCAAATAAATTAGCAACAAATTTGCATGCTGTCATAGATCATGGATTATAGATATCCCACAGTGCAGAAAGAGGCCATTTGGCCCATTAAGTCTGCATCGACCACAATTCCACCCAGGCCCTATCCCCATATCCTGACATATTTACCCACTAATTCCTCTAACCTAAGCATCTCAGGACACTAAGCGGCAATTTTAGCATGGTCAATCAATCTAACGCATCTTTGGACTGTGGGTGGAAACTGGAGCACCCAGAGGAAACCCATGCAGACACGACGAGAATGTGCAAACTCCACTCAGGCAGTGACCCAAGCTGGGAATCAATCCCAGGTCCGTGGAGCTGTGAAGCAGCAGTGCTAACCACTGTGCTACCATGCCATCACTGAATCCAAATTTTAATTACTGTTTTGATTGCCATTAAGCAAGTTAAATTCAACTTAATGTTTCTCAAGGCCAAGGAAAATTATTCTAGTTCATATTATACATTCAGTAAATAAAAGCATTGGGCTGGACTTCAGAGGGCACTCTGGTCCCCACTGACCCCAGTTAAAAAGTTGGGGGAGTCCAGCCCACAACCTTGACAGCTGCCTTGCAACAATTTAGTGTTGGGAGCAGCATTCATTATTTTGAGGAATGATTTCCACTGATATCTTGGTCAGAATGTCCACCTGAGTATCTCCCAGCTAATCAGATGACTGACAACTCTGTAGTCTCAGCAGCACCAACAACGAGCAGTGGCCACTGATGGAATTACAAGCAATCTCACTTATATTCGTGGTGAGAGGATCTTGGTGAGGGGATCGCAGGGCTGAGTTCAAAAAGCTGGAGACATGGGTAAAGAATGACTTTGAATGGAGGACTGTCTCTGATGGGCCCAGGAAGCCTGTTAAGAAGGTTTCCCCCACTTGCCCAACCCCAGTGTCGCAGCTAATGTTATATGGCATAGGCTCCCCTCGCCACTGGTAAAATACTGGTGAAGCAGGTTGAGGCCCTTAAGTGACCATTGCCACTTTGGGATTTTTAGACTCAAGGGTGAGTGGCATGCCCAACATCTTCCTCAAGCCCTATGAAATTTTGAACAGGCTGGGGATGGGAGGGATAGATAGTGGGAAGTCCACCTGCTGGATTTTTCATGCCACCCACCCCACCTCCAAACCTGCCATGAGAAAGTGTAAAATTCAGCCTGTGTTTGTGCTGGTATTGAAATCTTAAGTGAACTGCATTCACTCAAGGTTGTGGATGTCTTTTCCCTTTTAAGTTCGCGTTTTTATATGCAAAATTTTCAGTGGATGGGACAAGTGAGACCATCAGCTCTCCCTTCATACTGCTTTGTAGCCAGCCATTTGAAAGTACTTGCAATCAGTTTTGGAAAAGCAGTGATCTCAATAATTATTTACTAACATCCTTTAGGGAAGGCCTGCATGTGACTCCAACACCAGTTTTTCCTTTACTGTCACTGGGCAAAATCCTGAAACATCCTCCCTAACAGCATGCTGGGTATTTCTACAGCACATGGACCTCAATAGTCCAAGAAGGCAGCTCACCACCACCTTCTCAAGGGCAATTAGGGATGGCCCATAAATGCTGGCCTAGCCAGCGTAGCTCAGATCCCAGAAATGACCAGCAGCAGTCTTAACTATCCTCTGACATGCTCTTGCAAGCCATTCAATTGTATCAAACCACTGCAGAAAAGCTGACTAAGGATTCCTAACTCACGGCCCATGAATAAATGGAAAAAGGGGGAATTCCAAGGCAGACAGGAGTTTCCATTAGTTATACCTGTTTCTTCAATTCAGCCAAATCAGTGCAAACAATACAAGGGATTTTAATGCTAAATTACTTCCAGCAGAAACCATGGGTCCGATTCCCCCAAATAAATTCTAAGTGTGGAATTGGCGAGGCAAATGGTGTAATTTAAGATTGTTTTTTCAGTGGCACTTCAGTTTTGAATCTCTCACTCTGTGCAATGCAGAGGTCCCAATCGTGAATATCATTAAAAGCTCGGGGGGGTGGGGCCTATTCATGTCAGAGTCGGACAGTTCCAGAACTCTGCGCATGCGCAGTGGCCCCAATCTGTCAGACTGCAGTTTGCCTGCCAGCTCGATCACAACCCATACAAGTATCCCTAGGCCAGCCCCAACATACCCCAACCTCGGGAGACACCGGAAGGGCAGGCTGTATGATTAATATGTTTTGTCTTTATTCCACAGGTGGAGGTCCACCTCGTGTCAAGCGAGGGGCATGCACACGGCGGGTTGTGCGTGGGCTGCTCTTGGAAGTCCAGGAGTGGCCTAGTACTTCATGTCGGTGTGTGTGCTTGATCCTGGACCGATAGACGGGCTCCACAACAGCTCAGTGACTAGCACTGCTAGCTGTGCAGATACATGGATTTGGGCCTGTGTCTGTGGGAGTTTGCGCATTCTCCCTGTGGTTGCGTGGGTTTCCTCCGGGCGCTCCGGTTTCCTCCCACACCCCAAAGATGTGCTCTTAGGCTAATTGGTTTCCACCAAATTGACACTATTTCTTCCCTGAATCTGACTGAGTAGGGTCCCATTCGTAGACATGCAGGGTAGAATAGGTGTAGGGCGATGCGGCGGCGCGGGCTCGTTGGGCCGAAGGGCCTGTTTCCCGTGCTGGGTTGTTCTTTGTTCTTTGTTCTTTGTATACCGCCCCCCCCCCCCAATCTGAAAGCACTGCAATCTCCAGTTCCACCCCTCACCCCCAGCAGTGATGGCCACCACCTCCCAGCCCCTCCCTGGAAGGCAGACTGCACCCCACTGGTAGGCAGACCCTCACCCTCCCAGCAGAACACCCCCTCCCCCCCCAGCTCCCCCCCCCCCCCCCCGAACACCCCATGTGACCTCCCTCCAGCCTTGACCAATCCTAGCTGCACAGTGGTAGTGGGATCCCCCCCCCACCCCTACTGATTTCCCATTGGCCCCACCCAGAATAGGTCCTGTCCCCTTGGCCTCACCCTCTTGCCCATTCCTTGGCATTGCCTGATGCCTAATGGACAGTGCCAATGTGTCCCCGGGCATGGACACTTTGCCCCTTGGGTTGTGCCAGGGGTTATGATGTGGAGATGCAGGCGTTGGACTGGAGTAAAACAGAAAGAAATCCCACAACACCAGTTTAAAGTCCAAACAGGTTTATTTGTCGCAAAAGCCGCAAGCTTTCGGGACAGCCTGTCCCTTTGTCAGGTGACTGGGAGTTGACAGGCTGTCCCGAAAGCTTGCGGCTTTTGCTGCAAATAAACCTGTTTGGACTTTAAACTGGTGTTGTGGGATTTCTTTCTGTTGTACCAGGGGCACAGTCTTGAACAGCCAGAGTGCCCATGCCCAGGGGGTATCATTTTCCAATGCCTGACCTCTCTGGGGGGCCCCAATTGCCCTCCCTTCACTCCAGTGGGGTCTCTCGCTTGTTCCCTGCAAGTGAGGAGCTACTCTGAACCCCACTTGAGTGAAGTACTTCTGGCGGGGTGGGAGATGCTATCGCACCTGGAGAATTCAGTCCCGGGCCCGTTAATGACATTTAGGTAAGATTAAAAACAGACTTAAATCTCTTCCCATTGGTTTCCAGAGCAATCCCTACTGCGCCTGCTCTCAGCTGTGGGAGACGCGCATGTGTCAGGAATGCATGCGCAAATCCTGTGAAATGGCCGAGAAGCACATCTCCCAACTTGACGTGCCGGAAAACATGTGTGTCAGGATGGGGGAATCGGGCCCAATGTCTGTGATCTTTTGCACTGGTTTAAAAATTGTTGTGCTAGAAACCATCCTGCTCTTGACCAATTTAATCACAATTGTGATCACTTTTAATCACAGCTGTTTGTGGGCCTTTGATGTGAGTCTTAAAATTAAAACATTTTTGAGGTGCAGTGAGACTAATAGGTTTATTCCATAAGCTTGTAAATGTATAAGCTTATAGATATAAATATATATGCCTGTAGAAATTTAATATATATTAAATAAATTCATATTTAAATTTAGTAAAACTGATTGGCACACACCACCTAACTAGCAACTGTTTCTTTGTAGCTTTTTAAAGTCATTTTCAGTTATTTAAAATCAACTAACCCACAGAAATGTATGTTCTGATTATTTTTTGCAATAAGTCCATTTTCAACTGTATCCCGAAAACTGCAGCAGATTGCTTCTCTTAAATGTATCAAGGAATATTATCAATTTGAAACATTTTTTAAAAATTATGTTCATAAGCACTGACCCATTGTGATGATTATAGAAGCTTTTCCGTTTGTTGACATAGAAATAAACGAAAACAATTCAAAAGGCAACACAATTTTAAGCGCAATTTGAAACCATGATTATGTCCAAAGCAGAAACTCTCTCACATGTATATTTTAAACTACAATTTCAAGTGACACAAATAATTCATGAACAGGTATCAATTATTTGAAGGGGATAATTTATGATATTAACAGAATAAATAGCCTTACCGGAGTATTGGATTTTAACAGTGCTTTAATATGTTATAGAATGTTTGTACAATCCATGCTTTCTGAAAGAATAAGATAGCCTCCAGAAGATCATTCCAGAGAATTTTTAAAAATGTTTAAGCAGTAATCCTTGAAACTCAAATAAAGAGCAAACTCCGCTTAATTTATAGTTTATGCAAATTTACTTTGTGTAAATTGACTGCCATATTTGCTGAAACTGTTATTGGCATCTGTATCAGAACGCTTTTCTATTCTTCTTGAGTGTTGAGGGATATGATTTATATTTTCAATGAACGTAGAAGTAATTATGCAAACTAATTCATTTAATTCATTGTTTAAAATTCCTGTGTATTGGATTTCAGCTTATGGATTTTATACCAGGTGACCACAGCGCCCCCCTCTGGCCCGCCACCCAATTTGGACTTAAAGTAATTGCACAACAAGATTTTAAATCTTAAGGCTTTTACTGTAAAAAGCAAACTAAAAGCAACATTCACTAAATAGTATCTAGCAGGTGACTAAATAAAAACAAACTATTAACAACATATTTCTTATTAACTTCTAACACAACCGAAAACCCCAATGCCATTGCCTCACATTATATTGTCCTTCAAATGGATATTTCACTCTTCAGGAACCAGTCCCAAGATATCCTCATCTCTCAATGACTTGTTTTCCTTTTGCTTCCCAGCAAAGTAACGTCTAAACCCTGAACTGACAGTGCTAGTTTACCCCTTGGACAGTGCCAGAGTGCCAGGCTGGTGCTGTCCAGGGGCAGCCCTCTTACCCCTGACCTCCTGGGGGATCCTCAATGACTCTCTTCCCTCCAGCGGAGTTGGATCACCTATTCCCTGTTAGTGGGGAACAGGAGTAAATCCCACTGGAGTGAACCACTCCTGGGGGTGGGGGGACACTAGCAGGCCCATAGACTTCAGTCCCACGCCTGCTAATCGGATGCAGATGCCAATTTCCATATTGTAATCTGCTCCGCACCGTTGGTTATGCTGGAAATCTTAGTCTCAGAGACTCGTAGAGACCATAGTGTCCAGCATGGAGCCTGCAAAATGGCTCCTGCTGATGTCTCCCAACCCACTGCTCTGCTCGAGTCCCCAGTAACTTTATTGATCAACATAGAAGACAATTACCAGAGCTGCACTCATGGACCTGCTCCTGTGTTAATAGAGGTCTTTGGGCTGCCCTTAACTTATTCGTCTAATTAGATAACTCATTTGAAATGTTTGCAGCCTGTGTTACTTTGTTTTTCTCCACATGACTAGGTTTGACCTCATCCTTCGAAATGAAATTAATGACCATTCTCGGGATTGTAGTCACGACCCTCTGTGTAGGTATACTGTTCCCTTTTAATAAGGAAAGTGAAGTGATTGTGACAGGTAAGTTTTCAATTTATTATTAGTGTGCAAGTGCTATTTGCATTAAAACAAAACTTATTTTGGAAATTATAGTGAGCATCTACGTACTGGAAATTATATCCAAAGTTACTTTTCAGGGAATGTTCTTAACTATGTTTGTGGGATCACTAAGCATAGAAATTTAAGGAGTATTTTCATCTGACAGAAATAAATGTCTGCATTATTTGAGAAAATCCGAAGTCAAGTAAATATGAATAAGTTCTCCTGCTCATTGACTAAACCATATCAACCAAAAAAGGTCACAAGTTACTTTGAGTTAACTGAACTTGGCTGGGGTGGAAATCCTGGTGTTACAATAGAGCATGGCACCTCTGAGTTAGGAAGGGAAGCATCAGCCACATTTCTTGCTCTTGGTTGCCCTATAGTGACCTCCCTGCTGGCATGCACATCTATGGACAGCAGATAAAGAGAGGATTATGATAACCATGTTAAAATGAACTTTCAACATTTATATAGAGTTTAATAAATGAGCTGTGGTTAATAAGGCAAAGTGCTGGAAGGTAACCCAGCAATAATCAATGTGCCTCAGTGTGAGACTGTGGGGTAGAAATGTGAATGAGCCCATTAATGAAGGTGCTGCTAGCAAATGCCAGAAGCAGCAGGACCAAAACTCACATGAGGTTGTCTTTGGGCCTCACTTTAATGGTGGAGGTCAGTTGCCCCCTCTAGTTGTGCCTCTAAAGCCAGCTTCTCCAATCACAGCATCCAATTTGGGTTGCCTGCCTCATTAGCAGCAGCCCTCAGGTAAATCAGAGGAACACTGGAACAGGAGTAGGCCATTTGGCTCCTCATGTTCCATCATTCGATAAGAGCATGGCCGACATGATACCTTCCTCATTGTCTCATAATCCTTCAATTCCACCAGGTTGACAAAAATCTTATTAACCTTAAGAATTAAAATTAACAATTGATTTTGCACCAACTGACGTTTATGGCAGAGATACAACTTTTCTCACTTTTACATGTAATTTGACTCCTGAAAATTTGGCTCTAATCTTTGGGCTATGTTCTCTAGCCCTGGATTTTCCAATCATGGAAATTTATCTCTAAAAAGCCTGTCAGTTTCCCTTAATATCTTAAACCTTGGCCAAATCACCTCTTAGACTTTCTAAATTCCAGGAAATTCAACTGCAGCTTGTGTTTTACTCCTGAGGAAGCAAAGGGTGGGGGCTTAGAGGGCATTAGTGAGAACACAAAGAGGGCAATCTCGAAACAGCAGTGGTCTTCTGCAGTGCTGTGCAGCCAAGGAGCAGCGCTCCTGCTCTTCCTGTTCGCACAGAAAGATAAGGACAAAATGCAGGCTCAGTTGCCAAAGATCCAGCAAAGCTTGAACAGTGCAACCTTTTTCACTCAGCCCTAACTTGCTGAAGTGTCCTTATGGTGTTAATCTCCTCTGTAGCAAACGCAAGGAACTATATGCCACCTGGGACACCGAAAAATCATCCAAAAACCAATTTCTATTCCAGTGCCTCTAGAAGAGAAGGAAAGTGAAGAAATAATTGGCAATGAGAAATGCAACCTAACTGTAGCAATTTATTTTTGATGGAATATTAAGTCCAAGGCAATTAAATGAAATCTCTTAATAGTGCATCATTGAATATTGATTTTTCTTTTTTTTACATTGATATCTATCGATAAGCATTTTTTCTATTATAATTTACCTGATGTAAAATGAGAAGTCGTTATGTTTGATTGGTTCTGCAAGTCGTATAAATATCTAATTTGTTTGCCATGGGATACATAAATATTGTATCATATTAATATTTTCCCAGTGCATGAATGTTAAAACATCTTTTCTCAGTTGTTGATTTTTAATTGGTGTACTTGCTATTTTGGAATCCATGCTATCTAGCAACCAGGTCAAAATACATTGCTGGGCAAGTCCTTTCCTGACAATCTCAACCATTCATTAATGTATTGCTAATTTAATATATAAATAAAGTCATAATGAATCAAATTAGATTCCTTATCACTAACATGATGTTCATTGATGGGACATTGAGGCCCTCAAGTAGCCATTTAGGGGCCTCTTTCCGCTGGTGCTGAGATTTTACCCACAATGAGGAGGCAGCCACCAAGCTCACCCTGCAGACTGTTGACTGTGCAATGGAGGTGATGCCTCCTGATTGGGCCCTCTGTGCACATCAGAAACCTCCTCATGGATAATTCTCTTCTCCTCCTCCACCACCCCCCCACCCAATCCATCTCACCCCCACCATGCAGATGATCTTGGACGCTGTCTTGCCCCACCCCCAATCACCACCCATCACACCCCTCACTTGGGCACCAGGCCCAGCCCTGGCAAGACCCGGGACGTACTTTTAAGGCCAACTCCTTCAGCAATGGTCACCGTTCCTCGTGGTGCTCCAGGGGCAAGGAACTGTTGATTATTTGATTGTCCAGCAGTTGTCAGAGGTGGGATTTCCTCCCTTTCCCCCAGAAATACAGAAATATAGAAGGTTACATTATATCTTGCAGTGGGCATTCAATTGATCCTTTTAGACTGTAAATTGAAGACATGGCACAATGGTTAGCACTGCTGCCTCACAGCACCAGAGACCTGGGTTAAATTCAGGCCTCGAGGCACTGCCTATGTGGAGTTTGCACATTCTCCCCGTGTCTGTGTGGGTTTCCTCCGGATGCTCCAGATTCCTCCCACAGTCCAAAGATGTGCAGGTTAGGTTGATTGGCCATGCTAAATTGACTGTAGTATCAGGGGGATTAGCGTAGGTTACAGGAATAGGACTTGGGTGGGATCGTGGTCGGCACAGACCTTTATGCCCTGATGGGCAGACTGGCCTCCTTCTGTAACACAGGATTCTATGATGATAACAATATTCCACTGCATTTAGAGGTTTCCCTGGGTGTGTGGAGCTTCAGTGGTCACCAGCCCAAAGGAGGTGAGAGCTGAGTGGCTGAAATTAAAAGTCATTTGGTTCCGCTACATTTGTAACCAGGGGGTCAAGACTGGAAGGCAAGACCCTTTTGAAGACTTTCTATTTGAAAGATCAGTGAGGAGAGCTGTAAGTGGACAGATCTCTTTCTTGTCACTTGCAGCAAGTAAAGGCAACATACTGGGAATGATAGCCATGAAAAGAGCTGGATGCTTGCACTCAATGTTTGATTCCTTCACTCCTAAGAGTGCAGGCGGTCAGAGAAATACCAGCAGCACACACTGAAATGGGATGCTGACATGGAGAGTGTATAGGTGCAGAAAGTCAATCAAGTGTGGAACACAGGATAAAGGTTGTAAATACCTCTTGGAAATGTCAGAGCACCAGTGCCTCAAAAGCCTCTGCATACTCTTGTCAGATATCCACAAATTTCACACTGCTTCAGAATCTTTCATTTCCGCTGGTAACTCCCATGCCAGCTGCATGACACTGCGCATTGCTGGCCTGTTCTCAAACACTGATGAGGACTAGGAATAGCTGGCTCTGTTACCTATTCCTGAGAGCCTTTACCATACTCAGCAGCAAGAGCCACCTGTTTTAAATGCATGTCAACGCCTACTGATCTGCGAGTATATACAGCGCTGGAGGGTATGCCTCCACAGTGGTGAATCTTGACTCAGGTGGCTCCACTACCATTTTTGACTAACCCTGGCCCTGTTGGAGTGACGAGTAGTGTTAGCAAAGGTACAGTCAACAACGATCACCCAATTTCTCTTGCCTGTCCATGGCCTAGATCTTCACGTGGTCATCACAGGTAACAGAATTGCCACTTCATAAACTAATGAGAAGGTTTGGTGATTCTGACCATTGCTTTTCTCACATTCTCTGGGCTCCATACCAACCTTACCCTCTACAACAGGCTAATCTGCTGCTACACATCCAAGCTCCTTCACTTCATTCCCATTTCTGCTGCAATATTACAGCAATGAAGATCGCACGTCATCTCCACTGTCTAGAATCATGTGCTCACTTCACCTGTAACAGCATAAATACCAAGTATTACAAAACTCTCCTGGCCCAGCTGTGCTACTTTAAATGACCATCGTTTTGCCACTAGACCCTCTTCAATTGTTCACCGATCATTTTTGACTGGCAGCCGTTCTCTGATGTGAGGCCACTTTGTAGCTCATTGCACACTGTGGAGCTTGTGCACTGGTCAACTACATGCCTTGCATCTCATGGCTGCCAAATACGACATGCAGGAGTGCTGCCATCATGTATGCCACTTACCTTGACACACCTCAGAAGATCATTGAAGCTGTTTATAACACCCACCCTACAGCTTCTCACAATTTTGGCCACTTAGAGCCAGGTATTCTGAATGAGATTTGCTGGTGTCCAACTCCCCTCTACCTTCTGTTCCTTTGCCAACTTCAGGAGCTTGAGTGAGCCATCACCGTACATGGAGCAATCCTTTCTCTGACTGCAGCCATTACTCCACAAGCTTTCTTCTGTTGCATGCCTTCTCTCTGTTCAGTTAGTATGAACGGTAAGAAGTCTTATAACACCAGGTTAAAGTCCAACAGGTTTATTTGGTAGCACAAGCCACTAGCTTTTGGAGCACTGCTCCTTCATCAAGTAGAGTGGGATTTCGAAATCCCACTGTTGGACTTTAACTTGGTGTTATGAGACTTGTTTCTGTTTTTACCCCAGTCCAATGCTGGCATCTCCACCTCACAGTTGATATGAAGGCAACATACAGGCCTTTAAAAATTGCACCAATAACATCCCTGACAGCAGTAGCTCCCGCCAACTAGTCATTATTGACCAGATCTCCTACTGGCCTGCATTATCGGAAGATCACCACATGCCTTTATGGCCATGTGACCCATAAAAGATTCCCACATTGGGACTTTGAGCTTTTCAGTAAAATCAGCCCATCATGTCTACTATCCTTATCTAGCCGTTCTATTACTTCAACATAAATTGATAAAAACTGATCAACCATCTTTTCAATTTCTAGATGATTTACAATTATATTTTGGTGAAAGATTTTATTATCTTTCCTATCATCAGTGTTAAGCAAATTGGTCTAAACGTTCCTAAACTTGTTCCATCTCCGATTTCACATCAAGGAATCGTACTGGCTGTCTATCAATCCTCTGGCACTATTCCCTTTCCGATTAATTGCTAATATATAACATCACTTGTGCTATCTCTCCCTTAACCTTTATTTATATGTGCAAGTACAATCTATCCAGACCAGAGGTTTTGTCCTCTTTAAGTTTGTTTAGTTTGTCAATGATCTCCCAGCTTTTTATCTTAAATATCTTTATGGTTGAAATTGTCTGTCTTGGTTCATGACTGGGATTTTCCGGTGCTGCTGAAAGTGAATGGAGTTTTGGTGTGAATGCTAAATGTTTGCTCTCGTTCGTGATGGGTCCCACCATGCGTGAGGCTGAAGAAAACCCGCCCTGTAACTTTTTTGATTTCTTTTTCTAGTGTAATAACCACAATGTTATTTTCTCTGGTAAATACCAGAGCAAACAAATTATTTAATATTTCTGCCATTTTGCTGTCACTATCTGTGGATTAGTCATATATAAACTTTATTAGTCCCATCACTGTCCTGATTTTTCATTGCCTTTTATGTGAATGAATAATATTTTATTGTTCCTTTTTGTATTCCTTGATAATATAATTTCATTTTATTTCTCACTTTTGTTCTAATTCGTTTCCATTATTAGATCTACCAGAGCTCCTTCTTTTGTTGGACTTTGTATATCCTGGGTACGAAAGGATTATAAGAAAGGGCAAACGTTGCAAAACCTCTATTGATATCTGTACTTGCCAACTTGTTTGAGGGTGGATGAAATCCTCCTTAATTATTATTCCATATTCTTCGCTCATTTCACATGTTTCCTTGCATACCAGTTCACTCCTAACTTACTTTAGCCCAGTGCTGCTGCCTGAGTTACACCTATGTTATTTGAATGTATGTAATCATATGTGAGTAAACATGTCATCCAAAATAACATTGGGATGAAATCATACTTTGCAATATTAGCATTATATCTCAATAAGTTTGTCTGAAATTCCCTTGCCCTGTTCTTTTTATGGAGATAGCAGCTGGTGTAAGATTGAAATGCCATTATATGTCAGTATTTGCATGTTCATCTCACACAGCATGACCTCATCCTGGGCATTGTGCACTTTGTAATAAGTCTTCAGAGGCAGAAATCCCTTCATCAAAATCCCTTTATTTACAATTCCAACAACAATACACGGAATGTTATCAGTCAACAGTCTACCTTCGGGAGTGTCAGAGGAACTGACATTCCCAGTTAAATATAAGGGAAAGACTCCCTGATTGGCCCAACTCACTACTTAATCAGGGAATTCATTTTCCAATGGCCTGATTGAAATCATTACACTCTTTAACCTCCTTTTGCTGATGATTTAATTGCAGGAACTCAATTGCAGCATTTCCCACATTGACTGCGAATGAGAAATAAACAAGACAATTCATTACAAACATGAAAAGATGCACCAAATAGTTTTATGGGCTTTGCTCTTTGAGGATCTACACATGCTGTTGTTTATTATGGTCACATTTAATACATTGATCTTTAGTTGATCCTACCAATTAAAAAAAAAGGGACTTGCATTTATATAGTCCCTTTCATTTTCTCTAGATGTCCCAAAGCACTTTACAACCAATGAAGTTTTTTTGACCTGTAGTCATTGTCGTAATGTTGGAAACTTGGCGGCCAATTTGTGCAAAACAGGATCCCACAAACAGCCAGATGATAGTGAATCTTATCTATTAGGGTTAGTATATCCATCACCATTATAATGCTGGAGCAGCTTACAAAGCCAGAGAAGTATTAGTGTACTTAGTATAGCATCAGCAAATTATTAAGCTGTTAATTTATTTTCTGTTCCAACCCTAGCAAAATGAAAACCTCATCCTAAAGATTACATCCAAAAAATCATTAAGTGAAGTTGATTTTCAATTCTCACCATGATGGTTTGAGAATGTAAGCTCAATGTTAAAAAGAATTTGGAAATGAAAAGTTACCCTCAGTAAAAGTGACCATGAAGCTATTGGAATGGTGTGTAAAATCTGCGGGTCTGAAGTGTCCTTTATGACAGAAAACCTTGCCTGGATGTGATTAGTTCTTAATTCTCTTCTTATGGGGGGGAATCATTGGGTATCGGGGGCAAACTCTCCACCTGGTTGGAGTCATACCTGCTACAAAGGAAGATGGTTGTGGTTGTGGAGGGTCAGTCATCTCAGCTCCACGACATCTCTGCAGGAGTCCCTCGGGGTAGTGTCCTAGGCTAAACCATCTTCAGCTGCTTTATCAATAACCTTCCATCCATCATAAAGTCAAAAGTGGGGATGTTTGCCATTGATGACACAATGTTCAGCGCCATTTGCGACTCTTCAGCTACTGAAGCAGTCCATGTTTAAATACAACAAGATCTGGACAATATTCAGGGTTGGGTTGCCACATAAATGCCAGGCAATGTCCATCATCAATAAGAAACACTCTAACCACCGCCCCTTGACATTCAATGGTGTTACCATCATTGAATCCCCCACTGTCAACATCCTTGGGGTTACCATTGACCAGAAACTCAATGAGACTCTTCACATAAACACAGTGGCTACAAGAGCAGTCAGAGTCTGGGAATACTGCAGCGAGCAACTTACTCCTGACTTCCCAAAGATTATCCACCACTTACGAGGCATAAGTCAGGGGTGTGATGGAATACTCCCCACTTGCCTGAGTGGGTGTGGCTTCAATAACACTCAGGAAGCTTGACACCATCCAGGATAAAGCAGCCTGCTTGATTGGCACCACATCTATAAACATCCACTCCTTCCACCACTGACACTCAGCAGCAGCAGTGTGTACTATCTACAGGATGCACTGCAGCAATTCATCAAAGATCCTTAGACAGCATCTTCCAAACCCATGACCACTTCTAGAAAGGCAAGGGCAGCAGATACGCGGGAACAACACCACCTGCAAGTTCCCCTCCAAGCCACTCACCATCCTGACTCGGAAATGTATCGCCATTCCTTCGCAGTCACTGGGTCAAAATCCTGGAATTCCCTCTCTGACAGCATTGTGGGTCAATCCACAGCACGTGGACTATAGCGATTCAAGAAGGCAACTCACCACCACCTTCTCAAGGGCAACTAGGAATAGGCAATAAATGCTGGCCAGCCAACGACGCCCATGCCCCATCAATGAATAAAAAAAGGGGGTCTATCGTATCAAACTGCTTTGAATGACGACTATCAGCTTCTCAGGGCAATTATGTACAGGCAATTAATATGGCTTTTTCCATCACCTCAGAATTTTTTTTTAAAAAGGCATTGTATCCAGGTACAGTTCCAGAATATCAGTAGAGTGTTACTTTTGATACACTTTCAGGAGTCACTGACCAAAATTGTCTCAATGTATTCAGGCAGGCTAGGTGAAAAATGGGAATCTTCATGCTGGTGCCCAAAAGAACATCTGCCTATAAATGTGATTGTGAAAATTCTTTGCCCAATTCAAAAACTCAGACAGGGATAAGGAACTATTACGAAAAAAATCCAATTTCTGTCCCAAACTGGCCCACATTATAAAGGTGATCCTTGCTCAGAATGGCTGCGGGATGGTTAGCGGGGAAAATACACACATTGGTGGAATTGCAAAGTTTACTTTCTGGAAGTTGAAGCTGATACAACAAGTGATAAATAGAAAAATCAAAAGGAATGAGAACATTTAACTAATGAAATTACCATCAGCTCAGTTATAATCATACTAATCCTTCAATAATTGGGAGGTGGTGGCCTGGTGTTATTATCACTAGTCTATTAGTCCAGAAATTTGGCTAATGTTCTGGGGACCTGCGTTCGAATCTTGCCATGGCAGATGGTGGAATTTGATTTTTAAAAAATCTGGAATTAAGAAGCTACTGGTGATTATGAAACCATTGCCAATTGTCAGAAAAACCCATCTGGTTCACTAACGGTCTTTAGAGAAGCAGATCTACCATCCTTATCCGGTCTGGCCTACAAAAGTCAGATCACATACCAACCGTCTCAAGAACAGCTGCTGCCATCAGACTTTTGAATGGACCTATCTCATATTAAGTTGATCTTCCTCTGCCTGTGACTGTAGCACTACAATCTGCACTGTCTCCTTTCCTTCCCTATGAGCGGTATGCTTTATCTGTATAGTGTGCAAGAAACAATACTTCTCACTGCAAACTAATACACGTGACAATAATAAATCAAATCAAATGTGCTTCTAGAGCCACCGACTCTCAATTGTCCTTGGGCAGCTGGGGATGGACAATAAATGCTGGCCAGCCAGCAATGCTCATGTCTCACGAATGACTAAAAAAAATTTAGCAAGTTAGACAAGTAAAGCAAAAATCAAAGTTATTAGCATAATAAATCAATAATTTATAGTGTTTGCTAAATGATATATTATATGATGTGACTCCGTAGCTCAGCATTTTCCTTGTATTATGAAGAACATTTAGGAAAACTGGGTGACTCCTTTTTACCTAATGCGGTACAAGAAGGATTGCAGATGGTGGACAGTGCAATTCACCAAACAATGAAAAGGTAAGAACAATACGAAGACTAGAAAACCTATTTTAAATATTGCCATTAAAGTTTAAGTTTGACAAATAGTTCTCTTGCACAGAGGGTTCCTGAATTTCCACAAACGTTGACACAAACCCCTGCTGTGATTTTGACAAGGGGGTCAGCAGAAACCGGATTCCTGAATTTATTTGATCTAGTTCAACCTTGCAATAAGCAAGCTCCAAGGAGCATTTCCCGGTCTTGGACTAACTGACCAGCGTGCCTTAAAGGAACAGCTGCAGGGAGATGAAAAATGTGCCAAAAGCTTGGAACGTCTCAAGGATTTTAACAACTATGGACTGCAATCCCCTGTTCCCTCCCAATCACCTCTCCCCACCACGACTGAAAACTAATGTGCAGGCCGACACTTGGAAAAACTCCATAGGTGAACTGTGGGGCAATTCATCTGGCTTATTCTGAGGAGACCAAGGATGAATTTACCTCTATCTTCAAACCTCTCTATCCTGGTGCGCCTTAGCTACACACTGCCAAAATGGCATCAATTGGGATGATAAGGAATTTGGGATTCTTTGTCCTTTTATTTTCCATTATCAATCTCAATGTCTCATTTATAATGGGAACATTTTATGCAAACTTGTCACAGTGTATTGACACTCTCATTAATGAATGCAAGATAAAAGGTTTCTTATAATTGAGGAAACATATTTGAAATTTAGCTTAGGTGGATATTATGGCCGTAATTTTCTTGTTGTTCGTGCGAGCGGGTCTTCTGGTCCCACTGAAGATGTATGCCCACCGTGGGTTTCCTGGTAGGGAAATGGGAAATCCCATTGACAGCAGTGGGACCAGAAGATCCTGCCACCAGCAAACAGCATGCTACCTCCCGCCACGAGAAACCCACTGCAGGACATCCAGAAAATCCACACCCCACCACCACCATATGGGTATTCACAATCTCAAGTTGGATTTTAATTTTGGCCTTTAATTCTATCAAATACTCAAGGGATTGTTTAGGTTGATAGAATCTGAAAGGAAAATATTTGACTTCATCATCAAAAATGTGACCAAAAGCAAAGTCAAGAAGTTTAGCTTCTATTGTGTGTTATAAACTAAGACTTCTAAATGGGTAATTCATACTGTGGGCCCAATTTTGCATTGAGCTCACTTTCGGACGTGAAAATTTGGTAAAGTCAGGCCTGAGGTGAATAGTGCGATTCACGCCCGCGTCCGTGCCGATTCCCCTTTTACCAAGGACCAAAAATGGCCGCGATTGGCACTGTGCCCGAAACAGGTGCAACAGCAATTTAAATGCATTTAAATTGAATTAGTGGGCTGCCCGCCCAACTTTACCTGCACTTCCTCCTTTCCCACCATCTCCAACAATCCCAAATCGGTGCGAAACAGATACGCTCAACATAAGTCCGATTTGGGAGAGCAGGTAAGTGCATGGCGTCCGACAGCTCTCTGCTGTTCATGGGTGTCCTATTGTTACACTCATTTTCTTCCTCGGGCCGGAGGTGGCTCTGCGAGTGTATGGGGGTATTGGGGGGTTGTTGCTCAGCAGGGTCTCCGAAGTCCGATTTGCAGCATGGACCCGGGTCTCAGCACTGACCTCGGGTTTGTGGTGCAGCTGGGTCCTAGTGCACTCAGCTCACTTCCAGTTGAAAGATGTGTACAGAGCCCTTGCAAATTGCACTGCTGCAGCCTCTCAACTTTGCAAGAAACTGTGATTGCGGGGAGCATATAGCTGGGGGAATTGGGGGGGCTGTGATTATGGGGAGCATGTGGCTGGGGGAATTGGGGGGCTGTGATTGTGGGGAGCATGTGGCTGGGGGAATTGGGGGGTGTGATTGTGGGGAGCATGTGGCTAGGGGAATTGGGGGTCTGTGATTGTGGGGAGCATGTGGCTGGGGGAATTGGGGGGGCTGTGATTGTGGGGAGCATGTGACTAGGGAAGTTGGGGAGCGGGGGAGAGCTGTGATTGTGAATGTGCCAGGGGCAAGCAGTGTTCTATCACCTCCACATTTGTTCCTCTCCATTCCCCCCTTCCCCCTTCCCCCTTCAGAGTGACAAGATGGTTTTTACGATGCAACCAATCCATCTTGCTGTTCTTTTGGTTGCTGCTGGAGCTGAGGAGGAGAAGCTGGAGGAAGAATTGTGGGTACAGGAGGCTTGGGCCTTACCAGAGGCCGCCATTCAGCCAGAGTGGGGGCATAGGAGAAGGAGGGAGCAGAAACCCCAGCAGTTCCATGCACAAATGTCCTTCAAACAGATGTCAGACACCGTGTGCCACGATGACTCCCACTCCGAAAGGAGACAGTGCAACATCTGTGCAATCTGTTGCAGGATCTGGCACCCAGAGGCAGGGGGCAGGGGCACCCATTCTCAGTGGCTGTCAAATTGACAGCCGTTCTAAACAATTACTTCTTTCCATACCCTGAGCGGAGATGTCTATGGCAGCTCCCAATCATGCATACCTGTGTGAGGCCGGTCACAGAAGTTCTGGGCTGGACAGTACATCAAACTTAATCTGGACCAGGCCCAACAAGAAGCCCAGGCTGCAGGGTTCACAGCCATTGCAGGGATGCTGAATGTACAGGGGGCCATCAACTACACCCAAGGCCCCCCCTACAGAATCTACAAAGATTTGCAAATAGGAAGGGGTTCCACTCCCTGAATGTTCAGTTGGTGTAAGACCATAACATGACCATCATGCACGCCGGCGCCAGATATCCAGATAGTGTACACGATAGCTTCATCATCAGGAGCTCGGACATCCTGGAAGAGCCCAGGCTATGGGGGTGGTTCCTGGGTGATATGGGTTACCTGCGTTGGATATGGCTGATGACACCTGTGTTTGAGGCGGGGACCCACTATAATGAAGACCACGTAACTCCCAAACGATAGTGGAGAGGTGCATTGGGCTCCTCAAGATGCGAGTCCAGTGCCTGCACCGGTCTTGAGGGGCTCTCCAATACAGCCCAGTGATCTTCACCCACACAATCTGGCTCTGCACCGAGGTGACCTATTGGAGGAGGAGGACATGGAGGCTGACAAGCTGGGCATCATTGGGGAGAATGACCAGCGGGAGTAGGTGGAAAGAGGAAGTGGAGGAAGGGCACACTTTGGAACTCAAGCCAAACACTGGAGGATTTACAGCTCAAATGAGGCATGTGAGGGCAGCAAGGGAGGCTCTGATAACCAAGCGGTTCACTCGCTAGGGGATGGTATCTGTGGTTTCCATTCCCCCCACTGCCTCTATCATGCCTTCTATATATCCTGCCCATTGTAACACTGGGCCTGGACACTCTGTGCTAGTGAGTTTTTTGGCAGACAGGAGGGTAATGATGACTCGCTAAGCACCACTCTGATGATGCCCTGATGCATTGAGGGGAAGGCCAGTGAGCACTTGCAGGTGTGCTGATTGGGGAGGGGAGGATGGGCGGTGGTGGATCAGTGCCTCAGTGATTGGGGACAGGGGAGAGAGAGGGGGAGGTATCACACTGCCCTCGGATCTGGAGGAGATGGGGGCTTTGTGCAGGAGGGTCCGGGGGAGGGGTGAGGGGGACCGCCCTGTCTGATATCAGTAGGGTGGGGGGGGGAAGGGTGGATCTCTCAGCCTGAGATGAGTGAGGGGGAAGGGGGGATCCATTGCCACTCTGCCTAAGATCAGTGGGGGTAAGGGAGTGGGGGGGGCGCTGCGATCAGTCTGGGTGTGGGGGTGGTGAGGGGATAAGCGGATTTGTTATGTTGTGAGGGTGGGGCAATATCTATGGGGGCTAAGAGGAGGCATTAATCGGCCTGGGCGCGATGTGGCAGGGGAGTGCTTTTCAATTTTTGTTACTGCCCATGCCCAGTTCAAAGCTCCGATCAGTATTTCGGGCACGATAAGCCCTGCCCACAGCACAATTCAGATTTGTGACTTTTCTTCAGGCTAAGTGCATATGGGAGTGCCTGAGAACAGGGTTTACAAATCAGATCTGAATTGTGCCCAGATTCAGCACTTAGAGTCAAAATAGTAAAATCACTCCTTATGTTTCACAATCAACCTCATTCAAAGTATAATTGACCAACAATCAGGTTAACACATTGAAAATGAGAAAAGACTGATTCAAGTCTCCTTGTACCTTCCTTTATTTTTCATACCTTTTACAAAACACAGCAAACAAAGACTGGATATGATCTGAAGCGATGCCTTTTCATTTCAGTCATGGCATTCCTTTTTCTTTATCTTTATTTATCAGAGAAATTTACGTTGGTAACCTGTCTTCTTCCATCGAGTTGCTCTCCTTTTTCAAGAGGCCGCAAACTGAGAGCAAGAAGATTTCAAGAGCAGCCGAAATCATGGAAATGTCATTGTATCTGGTCCAAAAGAAAGTGCATCAAAAATACAGGAGATCAACCAATGCGACTGGTAAGTGGCTCTCGTTTATCCACAGCATCAGAAAGGATGTGTGTGGATGCAGGGATTTGAGTCTCAGGGTGCTGAGTCAGAATCCATTTTGTTACCCATGTTATGATCAAGTTTGGGGTTCTGCCAGGGCCACTCGGTTCCTGACCTTATTACACCCTTTGTCCAAACATTGACAAAAAAGCTGAGCTCTGGACATGATTGACAAGGCTGGCATTTAATGCACACCCCTAATTCCCCAAAGAAGACAGAGATAGGACTGAGTTAGGTCAAGCTGGAGAATGGGTAAGAGTCAACCATGTTGCAATTGGACTGGAGTCACATGAAGGCCTGAAGTGGGTAAGGGCATCAGTGAATCTGCTGGCCTTTTACAACAACCTGACAGGTTCAAGGTCACTTCACCTTCGTGGTTCCAGAATTTTGAAGTTGAATTCAGACTGCTCCAGTGAGGTTCCAGCTCACAGTTCCTGGATTATTTGTCTAGCATATGGATCAGTAATCAAGTAACAACACCTCTAAACTACCAGACCTCTTAATCTGATATTAACTAGTCTGGAACTGGACTTTTACTTGACAAAACACCACTGCTGGCAGAAAGAAATGGCTTTCACCCTATCAATCTTTACAAACCTGGCTTCCAGAGGTGAATAGTTCCAGGATAAAGAACTCCTGTTAGGAAGGTAGATTGGAGGAGTTGGGATTGTTTTCCTTGGAGAAGAGATTTGTTAGATGTCTTCAAAATCACAAATGGCCAGAACAGAGCGAAACGCAGGGTGAAACTATTCCCACTGGTGAAAGGATTGAGAGGGCAGAGTTTTAAAGTAATTGGCAAAAAAAAAGCAAAAGCAGTATGAGGCCCATCTTCTTCGCACTGTGAGTGATTAAGGTCTAGAAGCTTCTGCCTGAGTGTGTAGAGAAGGCACAACCAATTGAAACATTCAAAATGGAATTGGACTATGATCTGAAAAGGAAGAATGAGTTGAGGATATGGGGAGAAGGCAGGGGAATTGTATTGGATAGATTGCTCATTCAGAGAGCCAAACACTATATGATGGCTTCCTTCTGCACTGCAACAATTCTGTGGTTCTTCTGAGGATCATGTGTCACATCTACTCTGTCAGCTTATTTAATAAAACATAGCAAAATCTTTAAAAATTCCATTAAACAAACCATTGGAAAAAGTGCCAGAGTATTTAAAGAGTGCACTACCTATTTAAATGTCCCTTCCAGTTCCCTGTTGATTCTCCCGTGGGTTAGTTATTTTCACTGCAAAGTTATTTGGAAATATATTTGCCAACAGGTTGACAGCATTGGTACAGTTGATTACTTGAGAGTGACCAAATGATTTATCACTTGTATTAGGCAGTTGTAGAATCTCATCAAATCTCTATTATCAGCAATAATAATTCTGCTGGTGTAACTGTGCTGCAGGTAGTTTACTGATGGGAAAACATCAAAGGGTTTTATTACATAGCATTACACCAAGATCTGAATGTACCATTGCTAATCATGTACTTTATATTAATCTGTACCATCCTTGGCAGTATCTAAGTCCAATTAGTAGATAGATTATTGCTATCAATAAATCTGATCCCTCAAGATAGCAGATATTAATGAATAACAGTTTCCATCCTTGGCAGTCGATCATGTCTACCCAGTGCTGCACAAACTCTTAAACAGTACTACCTGGAGCATACTTTGTAATGAATGCAGTTTGCAAGGGTTGAATAGAATCGCATCAACTGTAATTAGTTACTTGTCCTCATTCCAGTTGGAAAGACTGATAGATTTATTAGAATGAGGACACAGCTGAAAGGTTGCTCATTGTTATGGTCAGTCTTCTGCAATTTGTTGCTGCTGACAACTGAAATAGAGTAATTCATCAACTGTGTTTAACCATATATTCACACTCAGAGCTTGGATGAATGGTACGCCAGAAAACAGAGGAGAAATAGTCATTGTTAATTGTGTTGATGGTAAATAATACAGCTTTTATAATATTCGGAGTGAATTAGATGTGAACCTTTTTCTTACAAATACATATTATCGCTCTCTCTGCAAGTAGCCTTGCTACTTTAGCAACAAGAATGTTCCAGCAAGGTTTCTGTATTGAGCTATTTTAATTGCATTAGCTCTGTTATGAGCACTTTAGAGAATATAAGTTAACCCCCTTCCCAAAAGAAGCAACCAGCAAGCAAAGGTGACAACCCAGGTACATGAATGGCGAGGCTCAACATGCCCTTAATGTTAGACCTCAGGCCTCAATAAGGTTGAAACGGGGAGTTGTGGACATTTAACGCAGGAGTTTCCAGCAGTGCAGGAAAAATGAGCAATTAAAAGATGTGCAGAAGGACAGGAAGGGTAGTGATCATGTCCCTCATCAGATCTTACCTGCCTCCCCCCCGCCCCCTCCACCTCAGTCCCATGTTTAAGGAACTCTTTTGGATGATGCTGTCCAGCAGTGTCTTTATAAACATGCACTTTCTGAAGGCAGTTGGCATCAGCATTGTCTGTTTCAGAAAACTCAATACAACAGACATGGTCTCAAACAGATATTAGGCCCATTATTTTTTCATGAGCAAACTTACCATTTTCTGTTTCAGGCACTGGACTTGGTTTAAATACCCTGTGTTTTTTATCTATACCAAAGTGAGAGGGTGACACAGTGGTTAACACTGCTGCCTCACAGCACCAGGGTCCTGCATTCAATTCTGGCCATGGGTGACTGTGTGAAGTCTGCATGTTCACCCCGTGATTGCATGGGTTTCCTCCGAGTACTTTGGTTTCCTCCCGCAGTCCAAAGATATGCGGATTAGATGGATTGACCATGCTAAATTGACCCTTACACGAGAAACAGTCTGCTCCATTGTTTTCAATGACTAAGTGCATAAAATTGGGCCATAAAAATAGGTCATGAATTCTCCCAACAATGGGCAGAGCAAGCCAATAAAATCACACAAGAGCTGAAACATCAGGTTCATGCCTGATTTCTCAGCTCTCATGACTTTGAGTGCTGGATTTCCAGCGAGGCTGAATAATATACTTAAATATATTTGAATTCTATTTTCGAAGTGTTTAGTGAGCCCTGAGCTCAATCATCCAGGCTTACTTTCTTTAAGGCCTACCCAGGAGAGGTACTCTTTGGTGAGGAATACAGCTACTTCCCATGAACAGGAAACAGTTATGTTGGCCTTGCTGGTGGAACTAAAGGACATTGAAGGCCCCAGGGAGGCAAAGGGCAAAAGGGGGTGCCCCTTGGGCAATGCCAGCCTGGCAGTGCCACACTGATATCTTGGCACTGCCAGCCTGGTACCTGGGAATGCCCACTGGATATCTAGGCAATGGCAGGGAGCAGAGACTATGGGGATGGGGCCTGAAGGGTGGGGCCTATGGGAGTGGGATCTGAAGGGGTGGGGTTTATAGGGTGGTGCATGAAAGGGGGCAGGGCCTATGGGATGGGGCTTGGGGGGCAGGGCATGAAGGAAGCAGCCTGATTGAGGGGGCCAACTGCCTCTTGGCAGTAGAAATGGACTGGGATGGGAGGGAGAGCCCGATTGGTTTGGGTGGCAGGTAGGGTGGCAGTGGTTAGATGCCTGTGCATTGTTGGGCTTGCAATCAGCTGCAGGCCCCCACAATTGCGGTGGGGAGGGGGGAGCTGGTTGAGGCTGCCTGCAATAGCAGGGGCCTGACAACTCTCTCTCTGTCTGTCAGGCCCCTGCTGTTACAATTGTACATGTGCAACATCAGAGGTCTACAAAGGTGCAGTAGCTCCCTCTACAGGCTGGCTGGTGAATTAAACCCAGCCCACTGTCTGCACCAGCTCGAAACAGTCTACACCATTTTTTCAAAGACTAACTGCGTAAGCTTGGATGTGAAAACCCACCCAAAGAATGGACAGGAACTCTTCCATTTTCACGCTAGCTGAACACTTAGAATCATTCTCATAAATTCCTGCCTTTAATGTCAGGGGGATTAGCCAGGTAAATACATGGGGTTGGCGGTTAGGGCCTGGGTCGGATTGTTGTTGGTACAGGTGTGATGGACCAAATGGCCTCCTCCTGCACTGAAGGGATTCAATGATTCCATGAATACATTTCCAGCTCATAATGAATGTGCAGTTCACATAAATATATATTTGAGGCTTCATTGTTTGGCACTTGAACATCTGCATGGTGTTATCAATTTTCTGGCCTATCATTTTCTCCAGTGAGGAGTCTCACAACACCAGGTTAGAGTCCAACCAGTTTATTTGATAGTAATCTTACAAGCTTTTGGAAACGGTATTCTTTCTTCAGGTGTGTGGAAGATGTATCCAGAACCTTCCACACACCTGAAGAAGGAACACCGTTTCCAAAAGCTTGTAAGATTACTATCAAATAAACTGGTTGGACTCTAACCTGGTGTTGTGAGACTCCTTACTGTGTTTACCCCAGTCCAACGCTGGCATCTCGACAACATGACTATCATTTTCTAGACAGGCTCACCTTCTGGAAGAACTGTCTCCTGAAAATCTGCTCAAAATTCAGTATCTTAGTTATAGAAAGCTGAAGAAAACATATTAGCAAATTTTCAATATATCTGTTGAAAGGCATTTTGCCAGTAAACATGCAAAACAAGGCCTCTTTATTTTCCCAATGGGAATTTGCCCTTGTTATCTAACAAGAAATTTTATTGATTTTGCATTCTCCTGAATCACTTACAGCATTTTTTTAATTTCCATTTTGTCTTAGATCTCCTTTCACCAGAAGCCTTGAATGCACTTGCAACCACATCAGGATGTGCACGTCACATGCAGCCTCTAACCTGCTCCAACAGTTGTTTGGCCAAAAAATACAGATTGATTAATGGGACCTGCAACAACAGGTTACTGGAAACATCTTCATTTACTGAAATTGTTGTCCTGGTTTATTATTCTGTTTGAACATTTTTATTGACAGAACAGCAAAGTAGAATTCTAATGCTCCAGGTGTCTAACTCTTGCAGTTGTTTTACAAATATCTTTTAAAATTTATTTGTTACTGTCACAAGCAGGCTTACATTAACACTGCAATGAAGTTGTTGTGAAAATCCCCTAATGCATGGCCAAAGCACCTACCCA
This sequence comes from Carcharhinus amblyrhynchos, assembly GCF_965287045.1. Classification (NCBI taxonomy): domain Eukaryota; kingdom Metazoa; phylum Chordata; class Chondrichthyes; order Carcharhiniformes; family Carcharhinidae; genus Carcharhinus; species Carcharhinus amblyrhynchos. The sequence continues at coordinate 30,555,813 of NC_137330.1, forward strand.
GCATATCTTTTGGACAGTGGGAGAAAACAGGAGCACCCAGAGGAAACCAATGTAGACACGGGGAGAATGTGCAGATTCTGCAAAGTCAGTGTCCCAAGTCGGGAATTGAACCCAGGTCCCTAGCATTGTGAGGCAGCAGTGCTAACCACTCTAGTGCTGTGCCACCCTCCACCTTTGTCATTAAGATTAAATATATTAACCTATCTCTTGGTCCTCACAATCTAAAACATGGTGATTTTTTGATGATAGAAAGCACTCACAATGAAGGACCCAAAACTAATGTCATGGGACCACAAAAAAATTAGCCACCATTATTTTATTTTTCTTTACATTACCGTGATTGAAGGTGGTTTAATGAGGGAAGCCACCAGTAAACCAGAAAATAAAGAAGCAGCCAGAGGTGAAACTCAAATTAGTTGCAACGTTTTTAGGATGTCAGATATGGCGCAATAAGTCAGGTGGTTGTTGGTTCAAACCTTACTCCAGAGAAATGAGTACAACACTGAAGCTAATATTGCAGTGCAATGCGAAATGCGTGCTGCATTATTAGGGCCACTGTCTGCAAATTTAAATCAAGCATCACTCTCAGTAGATGTACAAGATTCCATGGCATTACTTTAGTTCTCTCCCATATCCTCTCCAATATTTATCCATTAGAACATAAGACATAAAAGCAGAATTTGATTATTTGGCCCATGGAGTCTGCTATGTCATTCAATCATGGCTGTTAAGTTTTTCAACCCCATTCTCCCACCTTTTTCCCGTAACCTTTGATCCCTTTGCCAATCAAGAACCTATCTATCTCTGTCTTAAATGCACTTAATGACCAGGCATCCACAGCTCTCAATGATAATGAATTCCATAGATTCACCACCCTCTGGCTCTCCATCAACAAATACCAGTAAATCAAATTATGTGGTCATTTATCTCCATTCTGCAGAGGGCACATATTGCTGTATGCAGATTGGCTGCTCTGCTTCCTGCATTCCAACACCATCTACATTTCAAAAGCACTTAATTGTTGTAAAACACGTTGGAATGCCCTGGGGATTCTGAAAGGCATTGTTTTTAAATAAACCCAACAACCTTACCTTTGGTTGTTAACAATGCAGAGCATTCAATAGTGGGGAAAAAGCACCATATTTGTAAAAGCTACTAGCAAATTCAGGGGTGCCATTGTAGTTTATTTATATTGCTTTGGTTTCTACAGGACACCCACAAAATGATAACGTTCAACACTTCATTCAGCTATTGCTATTCCTGTGGATGCACATTGGATATACAGATGGCAGTGCTAAGCTATCAATAAAATGGATTGCATTACATTTTGGGAAATCCATTTTGCTTATGTTCACTTCTCTACTTAGTTTGGCTGAGTTGAGGAAAAAGAATGTCGTAAAAAAATGTAACACTGCTCTCCTCTGCAAGTTATCCAATGATTGGGACAATTATGCAAGGTGAGCAGCGTTTTGGGTTCAACTTTCAGCCAATACCAGAGATGGTGCATCTAATTTTGTTCAGTGGGCTTGTTAACAATGCACATGCAGTAATGCGATCCATTTTATTGATGGCTCAGCTTTGCCCCCTGTAAGTTCAATGTGCACCCAGAAGAATAGTAATAGCTTAATGAATTGCTGATAGTCGGCTAACATTCTTTGCCAAAGCTCCTGTGGTCACCTGAAAGTACTAGAAGCTATCAATTCCGGTAGAACTTAACTCCATCCTGGAATCAACATTTGCGGCAGAGCAGCAGTGAGCATAAGATAGACTAGAAAAGTAGATTGCAATCTGTTATGATCCAGATAAACATACACCTGATGTCAGCCTACTTTGCTGCTTGCCCCACAGGTCCTGATAGCTTTGAACAAGTTCACGCTAACAGTTTTATTCCACCTTCCCCTTTTTTTCTCCCTCAATTCCCTGCAAGTATTTTTTTTCAACCTCACCTGTCATGTATCTGTGCATGTAACTACCATTCCGTCAGAAGAGTAAATCAAATCCACAAATGTTTTTGCAGAAGGTGTCAATTTTTATTTGTTGATCACCTATCCAAGTGTCACCTGTAATCTTCTTTACACAAAGATTCCAAATCAATTTGACTCATTTTGAGCTAATCATTAAAAACTAAATAAACCTTGAAGATTTGGCCAAGTCTGCTACCTCATCCCAGAAAGAAACTCAAAAGAATGAACCGAGACATTAAATGAGATCATCTCTATCAAACCCAAGCTGTGGTGTTTGCTTGTTGTGAACAAATTGACAAATACACACAGTAATAGGATATGATTTGAATGTGAGGAATGCACAGTTTAGCTTCCTTGATCTGTGTTATTCCCCCTGCGCCCCCTCTTCCCCCCAGTGACTTCAGGTGAGGATGGGAGAAAATAGCAGAGAGGATATAATTCACATACCTTACAACAAAATAGCAAGTGTGTTATAATTACAAGTGAAGCATGATTAAACAATTTATGCATTGAAAAATTGAATTAACTGGGACTAGAAGTATTAAAGTGGACATCTATCAAGAGTTTACCTGAGGAGAAGCACCAGTGATCACTTCAGCCCTAATATTGGCAAAATGGTTGGAACAAGAACCATGTGCCTGAATTTTTAGGATGGCGGGATCTGGAAGAGTTGGTGGGGATCACTTCTTGTCCTTTCTTGAGAGCATCTCTTTGCAGAAGTATTGACTAACTGGTTGACTGGCAACTCTCCAGTCCTGCTGGCACCAGCTCTGCAGTGGCTGGGAAAGGCACTGGGAGCTGCCCAGAACTACGCCCCAGGATCTGGAGGGCAGATAAGTAGCAGGGTTTCCTCGGTTAGGAGGGTACAGGAACATCTGGTCGCAACGGCAGCCGTTGGGGTTTTAGGGGTTAGGCTGGGTGGGGGAACTGTGGTTCAGAGGTCACTGTGCCTTAAGAAGAAGGGTGCCCTAGTGTCATCCCTTCCCTTGTCACCTCATAGCCGTCAGGGAAGTGGGGCAAGGGAGGAAGCATGAAGTTCTATCCATAGAGTTTGTATTAGGAAAGGTCTTGCATCTGATTAGCAAAGCTCTGAAATAACAAGACAAAAACAACAAATATTTGAGCAAACAAGTGAAGACAGTGGTGCCAAAAATTGGGCAATGTGCACCTTAGTATAACTGCCAAGATGTGCCCACCTTGAACTTCTAGTGCAGGACAGGAATCACATATAGACCAAAATGGCAGATTTTTTTTCTACCTGTTTTAACAACTGTCCAACAGCTTTGTGACCACTTTACTGGTATCAGCTTTTTACATCCAGGTTTTTTTTAGAGAAGTGCATTCAAATTCTCAAACCGCCATGGTAGTGTTTGAACTCGGGTAATTTAGCCTTCCAGATTCTCGCCCAGAAGCATAACTGTTGCCTTACCATATCCAGTTACGATGCACGTCCTTTTCCCTGAAATCAACTAGTTTGATATCATCTAATTACTGGTCCTTAAATTACCTTTTTATCTTGCTCTTTGGTGATGTCCTACAATACAAACATTTTCCATCTGATAATCTTAAAAAAAACTTTGTAATAAGGAGTGCCACCTCCTTTATGAGAGTGGTGGGTGCCTGGAATGCGCTACCAAAGGAAGTGGTGGAAGCAGGCAGCAATATTTAAGAGGCATCTGGATGGGTACGTGAATAGAAGGATATGGTCTGAGTAAAGGCAGAAGGTTTTTTTTAGTTTAATTAGGGCATCATGATTGGCGTGGTCTTGGAACGCCAAAGGACCTGATCCTGTGCTGTACTTTTCTTTGTTCTTGTTTGTTCAGAACAGCTTTGGTAATTCACAGTGATGCTGACACTCAACTAAGTATAGTGACTAAGGCAAAAAATCTACCACTGGCTGAATGCACAGTTTCATCACTCCCTTTGCAACATTTCTATTCTCAGCGAAAGCATTCACAATGCAGTTTAGTGGCTGGAACAAGATTACCTCCATAAATAACCAGGAATCCTTTGAGAATAAATTATTTGATTGTTATAAAAATGACTTGTGCCCTCACGAGTTAGTCAGCATTTTCTGCATTCTCTTTTAGAAATAATCCCAGGTGGGGAATGTCAAATGTTGCTCTTGCACGATGGCTTCCCCCAGATTATGAGGATGGATTCAGCCAGCCTAAAGGATGGAATCCTGAATGCTTGTACAGAGGGTTCAAGTTACCCCTTGTAAGTACTATCCTGTTCAACAAACTCTTTGCTTAGCTCAGAAAATACTGATCAAAAAATAAAAATGTTTTCTGTTTGAAAGAGCATCATATTCTTAGTGATGAGGCAGAAATTGTAAAGTGACACATTCACTGAAATACCCAGCATTAGCTAAATAGAGATCACTTCTGCACGTGTTGTAATTTTGTTTTTAATTAGTACTGATGTGAAGTGTTTCACAATAACACTTTTGTACAGAAGCTTCTGAACAGTCAACACTTAAAATAGTGTTAATGATAGACTCTCTTGGATGTTGTTGTTGGACCTGAACACTGAAAGTTGTAAGCTAGAAATCTATAGTGGGTGATTCTGCCAAAATAATTCTAAATACCGAATTTGCGTAAAAATGGGAGTAATTCCCACTGTTTTTATAGTGGGATTTTCAAAATGAGTCTCCCATGCTCTGTGCATCACAGAGTGCCTTAGAGTGATTCACACCAAAAATCTGGGCACAGTGTCTATTCTCGCTGGGAGGCCGGCAGCGTAGTGCTGAGTGGGCCACTGCACATGCGCCAATCTGTCAGTGCAGAGATCTCAGCATGAATGGTAGCCCCACACTGCTGGCCTCCTAGTCGCTGGCCAGTCCAATCGCGGGCCAGCCCTGTGACCCTACATCACTGGCTTTCTGATAGCCTCCACCCCCCAATTGCCGACCTCCTGCCCAACCACAATGTTTCTCCCCCCTACCAGCCCCTGATCATCCACTTTTCTCCCTGTGCCCACAATCCACTGATTCCAAGTGCAGAGTAGCAGGGGATCTCCACCAATTGACCCAATAGGCCCCACCCCCTTGGCACTGCCAATGCCTAGTGGGCAATACCAAAATGCCCCCTTGGGCAGTGCAAAGGAGCCAGACTGGCACTGAGAAGCTGGCAATTCTCCAGGGTCACCCCTACATCCCGACCTCCTGAAAGGACATCAGTGGCCTCCCTTCATTCCAACGGGCTTGGCTGCTTGTTCCCCGTTAGTGGGAGTTGTTGTACACCCTGCTGGAGTTCTTTCCACCCACCCCCCCCCCGCCCCACCCCCCACACCCCTGGCAGAGTGTGGGGGGTGGGGTGGAGGGAGAAAAAGAGAAGAGACTCGCGGGCCTGAAGTTCAAGGCCTGTTAATGATATTAAAATCCAAACTTTAATATTTAAGTCAGCTCTGCACCAAATCCAACGTAGTGCTGACAACTCCAGAAATCTTGTCCCCGAAGACAGAGAACTAGCTAAATGGCCTCCCTTATCTCTCCCGGCTGGGAGAATCGCCCCCATGACACCAATTGCCTCATTATAAGATAGTTCGTCTTGTGATCTCAACAATGGTCAGAGTAATGGTTGATTCCATTATAAAAAGTGGTTATAATGTCATAGTAATTGTCCAGCTCTCTGTTATCCATCGCAAAACGTAAAGATAAATAATAAAGTTCAGATTTGCAGATTCTCTGTTGCTCTTAGTAGAACATAGGACATTACAGCGCAGTACTGGCCCTTCGGCCCTCAATGTTGCGCCGAGAAATACCAGTATTAACCAGTACCTTTAGGATCCAGTGTTCAATTTCTGGTCCATTACTAAAAGTACAGAGGAAAACTAAATTTTTGATTTAAAAGCCAATGTGAAAGACTAAGGGTGGAATTTTCCCACCCCACCTCCCACAGGAATCACAGAGGGCAGGGGTGGACCATGCAAAGTTCCATTGACCTCAGGTGGGATTTTCCGATCTTGGGGTGAGCGTGGCCAGAAAATCCTGCTATACATGTCGGAGCATGATGGGATAATACCTAAGTTGAAGAGATTAAAGGAGGAAGTTGGGAGTAATGTTTAGGCGATACTAATTTTGAAAAAATAATTCATTTGAGGGATGTGGGCTTCACTGTCTTGGCCAGCATTTATTGCCCATCTCTGATTGGTGGTGGTGAGCTGCCTTCTTGAACTGCTGCAGTCCATGTGGTGTACGTATACCCACAGTGCTGTTAGGGAGCAAGTTTCAGGAATTTGAAGAAGCGGCCATATATTTGATGGCCAGGATGGTGCATAGCTTGGAAGGGAACTTCCAGGTGGTAATGTTCCCATGCACCCACTGCCCTTGTTGTTCCATATGGTCTTTCAAGGATCTTGATGAAATTCTCTGTAGAGATTTGCACTACATGAAGAATGGAAGTTGAGAACAGTGCGAGATGTGTTACAGGGTATTTGAAATGAAGGAGGAAACTGGAGCATTTGGAATCCGGTGTGGTTTCATATATTCAGGGTGCACAGGATACAAAAATAAATCAAATCAAGAGTGTTTGAAAAAGGTAGTCCAGTATTCAGTAATTAAATGGTTAAAATGCTTTTAGCAAAGGTTACATTTGAGAGAATGGGCAAAGACAGCCTTTGAAAAATGGTGAAGCATATGACCTTTTATTCCTAGTGACCATGGTAACCTAGGGTTCCATGTAAGATGTAAAGGGCAAGTTCTGTAGATCATAGCTGAAATAACTCAAAAATTGAAAGGAAAAATCCTTTCTGGAATGAAATAAAAATTTGATGTAGGTAATTATTCTGCTTTATTAGTTTTTCAACTGATCTTTACTGCTGAACATACATGTACTGGGAATTTCATTTACATCAATACAACAATAGATTTCTATTTCTGTCATAGGTAAAGTTTGTTCAAATTATTCAACCAGCTTAATTTGCAAGATTTATAGCAATAAAAAGGCAAACGCTCAAAATCTTATGGCTTTTAATCATAAAATACAGTTGAGCTGACATTGATAGCTGATCTTCTCCAATCTACACAATTATTGCGGCTCCTGTAAAAGGCCACTGTCCTTATCAACAGTTGCCATGGCTAATTTCTTTAACTGATCTAACAGTGCATGGGGATAATTATTTATTACACTTGTCAGCAGTGAAAAATTACCGAAGGAAAAATGCATTAAGGAAGCTAAGTGAAATAGTTGACTTCCTATTCTATTATTCTTGTCATGGGAAAATCACTGTCCAGATACAGTGAGTGCAGTTTGCAGTAATGCAGAAAGTATTTATGTTTTTGTCAACACTGGCAGCAAGCTCAGGATGAATTTTGTTTCTGTTTTAACTTGGGAATAGTTCATTATCAAACACGCATCCAGCAGGACTTGTAAACTACCTGCCCAACTGGCTATTTCAGGAAACTTTTTGCAGATATTATCTGAATTTTGTAATTCTAGACAAAAATTGTACTTGAGCTGAGGGTGCTAACATACAGATTAACACACCAAGCCATTTATATTACCCTCTGCATAGGTTTTCTCCAGATGTTTAGATGTCCAGGAGTTTAGAAGACTGAGGGGGGATCTTAGAGAGAAGTATAAGATAATGAAGGGGATAGATAGGGTAGAGGTAGGGAGATTCTTCCCGTTCAGAAAGGACAGCAGGACTAGGGGGCACAGCCTCAAGATAAGGGCGGGGGGGGAGCAGTTTAGATCAGAGTTGAGGAGGAACTTCTGCACTCAAAGGGTGGTGAATCTCTGGAATTCTCTGCCCGTTGAAGTGGCAGAGGCTACCTCACTAGATATATTTAAGTCACGGGTAGATAGGTTTTTGATAGACAGGGGAATTAAGGGTTATGGGAAGAAAGCGGGAAAGTGGAACTGGTCCACTTCAGAGCAGCCATGATCTTGTTGAATGGCAGGGCAGGCTTGAAGGGCTAGATGGCCTACTCCTGCTCCTATTTCTTATGTTCTGGTTTCCTGCCACAGTCTAAACACGTGCAGGATAGGACATTGTAAATGAATGAGGTTTTGGGGATAGTGTGGAGGGGAGATCTTGCATGGGATGCTGTTTTGGAGAGTCAGTGCAGATTTATTGGACTAGATTACATTTTTCTGCATTGTAGGGATTCCATGGTTTTATGTACATTGAAGGCACATTTCACTTTCTATGTTGGTTTATCTTTACTATTCAAGAGATTTCTAAGTTACTTCCCAATTTACTTTGGGGTAAACTTAGGTTTTCAGCATCTGTAGTGGAAGCTTTATGTGCTGGACCACATGTCATAGAATCATGGAAGATAAAACTATCACTTGTCAGGCAATCCATCTCTTACTCCACACCTGCTATCATCGCTCTGTCACCACAATCATTCTTGTCTCACTTTTGTGGACATTACTCATGTCTATCAGAATCATAGAATAAAGCACAGGAGTCCATTCAGCTATGAGTATGCAGGTTCTGTCTAACAATAAATTACTCCTTCTCCACCCTTCTTTTTACTTGCAGCCTGCCTTTTTTTTATCTTCAGAAAATTATCCAATTTACTTTTGCAGGCCTTGATTGAATCTGCTTCTAACATACTCTCAGACAGTGGGCAGGATTTTCCAGCCCCGTGGAGTATTTTCTAGTGGCGGAGATGGCCTGCATTAGCCAGCAATGAGATCTTCCAGTCCTGCAGATGCCAACAGGGTTTTGCATTCAGTGCACCCTCTTGTCGTTGGGAAAGGCACCGTGAGGGGTTTACCACAGACAGGACTGGAAAATCCCACTGGCAGAAAGGGCCAGAAAATTTCTAATCCGAACCATTCACTACATAAAATGATTTTTCCTCATCTCATTGTTTGCCAACTACCTTAAATCAGTGAACTCTGATTCTTGATCCTTTGGCCAAAGGAAGAATTTCTCTTTGTCTACTCTGGCCAGATCTCTCATAATTTTGAGCATCTCATATCTCTTCTTAATCTTCTCTTCTCTTTTCTTGGAGAACAGCCCTGGCTTCTCCAATTAGTTCATGTACCTGAAGACCATCATTCCTGAAAGCATGGCCCAGATCTTCTGGTTTCCAGGTGGTCATATCCCAGAGGCATCCCTGATGAGGCACTGTGGACCCTTCAAAAATCCCAATACAAAGACCCCAGTTTCAAATTCTGAGGGTAATTTCTTTGCATCTGGAAACCTCAGATTAAACTTCCAACAATGAGTTACACTTAGGGGCTTTGGATAGTTCTGATTCGCATGAATGTTAGACAGGAATAAAGCACCCACATTTAAACCTCCAATCTCTGACTTTCCCCAACCCTCAGACCCCATATTCTTCAACTCTCCTCCTCCCAACCCTCTGACTCCCTCCAAACTTCCTCTCCACCCACCCCCAGCCAGCCTGACCTGCCAAAATAAATTCAAAATTTCAGACCTGCTCCTACCAGGTCTGCACATATCAGCTTTCTGAAACATCTAACCCAAAATCATACATGAGTGAAAGCAGATGCCTCCAAGATGTGCCCATGCACGAATCCTGACCCGGGTCCGTCCCCTCCCTCGCAGAAACTTTAGATGTCATGTTTGGGGATGGGACTTCTGGATTTGGGACCCTTCTGCCATTTTCACAACAACAGAGAGGCTCTTTTTTGAGCCAGGTCTCTAGTATGGTCACATCATCATATTCTCATTTAGCTCTCTGCAACTGCAGCTTACCAACCTTCGTTCCCACACTCTGTGCATTCGCATGCATGCACAGCAAACCTAATGTAGGCCTTAGACAATCAGATATTAAACACCCGATGATTAATTGATCTATCACTGAGACACATTGGGCAAGTGGCAAAGAGCTGCCCAATCTAATGATCGGGGTCACCTAAGAAAGTTTGGAAAGGCAGTCAGAACTCAATGGCTCTGCTATTTTTACTTAACTTCCTTTGACAGTATCCTTCTCAATGGATGCAAATCGGTTCCAGGACAACAATGTACCAGTGGGTATTGGTGTCTAAAGGTTACATTTATTTAACGGAGTAAAGGTTTGGCATGTCTGCTGGTGAGCAACCGTCAGGGTCTTTGCACACAAATGTGAAACAGAATATTAGTGATGCAGAATATTATACAATGCCAACTGGCATTTTGAGTTTCAGTGCATGACTTAATGCAGGCATTGATCACACAGTGCTTTAGAGATCCCACTTAAGTAGCAAACGTTTATGCAGTTCCCTCGCACCCATTAGGCTTGATAACTCTACCAGGTCAATTCTGCCCAACTATGTCAGCAGCATTCACATGTTAAGTAGTTAGATATTGTGCAATTAAAGGGAAATTTTATAGTTTGGAAACGACTATCAAATGCAAGCTATCTCCCTAGATTGATGTATTGGGGGTGGGAAATGCAGAATTTCAACCACCAAGAACTGATGGGTGGGGAGGCAGACAAGAGAGTAATTAAAATAAATATTTAATCAAGATCTCAGTCCAGTTCCACTGTGTCCACTTCGGATTTAATGGAATCACGTTTAGGTGCCGACAAGAAATTGACTCAGCAAAAATCAATGTTTTAATTATTGCAGGCAGTCAGTTAGATATTGATGCAATTAACATCCTCAGGAGATGTTAGTAGTGTCTTTGCAAATTGCCTTTGCTTTGCACCAAAATAATTGTGTGTAGCTGTGGTGATTGTCCCCTTAAGAGCAACAGAACAGAGTAAGGCTCACAGGGTCTGAACAAGTAATCAAGAGCTCGAGTGGGCAATCTCTCCAAGGAAATGAGTTTTTCTTTAGTGTAGGTTTTACTGTGGGTTAGACACAAGTATGCAGCTCGTGCAAAATTCTTGTAAACAAACTTCTTTTGTTCTACCAATAAGGCCTCCTGGAAAATATCATTATGGTAGTCTAAGTTTACTATTGCATTGGAGTATGGCCAAGGAAACAGAGGTAAAAGCACTGCTGCCTCACAGCATAGACCTGGGATCAATTCCCGGCTTGGGTCACTGTCTGTGCAGAGTCTGCACATTCTCCCATGGCTGCTTCGGTTTTCTCCAGGTGCTTCAGTTTCCACCCACAGTCAGAAAGACGTGATGGTCAGATGCATTGGCCATGCTAAATTCTCGTATTAGAGTGCGGCGACTAGGGGAGTTTCACAGTAATTTCATTGCAGTGTTAACGTAAGCCTACTATGCATATCCACAGGGACTGCAGCTGTTCAAGAAGGCAGTTCACCACCATATTCTGAAGGGCAACTAGGGATGGGTGATAAAAGCTGACTTAGTCAACGATGCCCACATCCTGTAAATGAGTAAGCAAAAATGGTTAGTTCAGTTCAGTTTCTGGTTATTTATGTGCTATTTGTTTCCGGAGCATCCTCATTTTGCATCAATTTGCTCAACAATTTGAGATGCTCCATACCTGGTCTTCCCCCTCACTCTTGCATTTGTGCTGTCTTCTCTTATATGAGGTACAGTTATTGATGTGTGAGTGAGTGAAGATGAGGTTTGACCTGCTGGGTATAGTGCAGTCAGTGAAGGTGACATTCAGGCAGGTCTATCACATTGTGTAAGGAGTGGAGTGAGTGACAATGGAGGTTGGATACATGAGGAAGTAGGATGTGCATAGAAAGAGAAGTTGGCCTGACTGCTGCTGAAAGCTGAATGGATGTGAGGAGTGATGTGATGACTTAGCAAGGTACAACAAAAGTGCGGAGCTTTAATCATGGAATTAGGTGAAGCAGTAAGTATCTCTTCCTTAGTGGTTTGACAAAGAGATTCGAAATGTCAGCTCTTTTCTCTCCTTACAAATGCTGCCAGACCTGCTGAGATTTTCCAGCACTTTCTCTTTTAGTATCTGTTCCTAACCTGGTTAGGTCTTTAAATTTCTTCTTCGGCTGCATCCATACTTTGAGCATAATAGTCCGTCCCACTGCTCACTTCCTCACTTAACTTCCAGCATGCCTCCTTGGGAGAGCTGTCAGTCTCTTCTTTGCAGCCCTGGGGAAAGGTATGGCCCTTCTCCTCCTTGCAATAATTCAAGCAAAGCACCACTGAATCTGGGGACCGTCCTTGCTCTATTCCAACCATTCATCCTGAACATCTCCATGTGTGCGCTGTCACTTTAAATAAAGCTGAGATTGAGTCATACAGGCACACCACCCCATTCACTCCACAGCTCGGCAATGTGAATCCCGCAAGTCAAAATGCATTGATACAGTCGAATCTGGATCACTCCCCGAATTGACGACTGGTCCCTCCCCTTCTTCCTAGCAAATCCATTCAGCGCCCACTGTGCACCACCCAATCCCACAACTTGCTGGAAAGAGGCTTTCATATTAACTTCAGAGCCACAATGATGGCTACTAGAATGAGTGATTCGGTTCTGCTAGGTGTCGTGGCAATTCAGTTTAGCCCATCACAGTGGTCTGCATCAGCAAATGAATCCATAAATCTTGCAGGGATAAGTGTAGCTTTCGGGCCCGGATATTAATTCTGCATCATCAGTGGAACTGACAGACACATACAGCATGAGTGCCTGCCAACATTAAGAATTTTAGTGTTCAATTCTTGTGTTAAAGCAGACAGGGTATAACTTCATTCTTCAATGCTCTCTTTTTAGTTGCACAATCAAACAAAATAATAATGTACAGGAAAGTAGTGCATCCCACCTCAGAACTCAGTGCTTGTGAAGGGCGGTCACTGAGCCTTCATTGAAAATGCCCAATTTGTGCTTTAGGAGGATTATGTGTAAAGAATTGGGGCGGGATTCTATGACCAAGAATGGGGAATTTGGTGCTCAGCCAAAACTCCTCTGTTGCAGCTGCACTAGAGAATCCTAGCCGAGAATGCAGTCAGAGATTTTGCAGTGTTGGGCTATCCACTGCAAACGTTTGATGACTGAAGACTCCACAATGAACAGGACTGAGCTGTGATGTGGCCTTTGACTTCACTAAGTTTGCTGACCTCAGTTAAGATGGAGATGAAAGCATGATGGTCAGCCTCAGTAAACCCACATGCAGAGGAGGCAAGAATCAGACAGGAATGTTCCCCTCATGGTCACTATCTGGAGATTCTTGCTAAAAAGTGTGCATTCAGATGAGAACAGCAATTATATTTGGCTGTAATGGCCCCTCACTCTACTCTACCTCACCTTGCCCAAACACTCAAAGACTTTCACTGATAAAATTTGTGTGTGAGAAGCGATCACTTGCTTGAGGTGGAGGGATAAGACCTATGAAACCATTTTACAGCCTGAGTCTTCAACGGGTGAAAAGATTAATAAATGTTTGGGGGAACTCTCCCACCCCACTTACCATTGGGAATCATAGCGGGATGGGAGGGCATGCAAACATTGACCTCAGGTGGGATTCTCTGGTTTTAGGGCGAGCACAGCCAGAGAATTCTGCCCATTGAGTTTTTTTCTGTGAGATACGAGTTCTTAACCATAGCTTACACTACTAAGCAGATGTGTTAATCATCTTCAGGGGCATTGAATGGATTCTTCAATTCTTTACTATTCCAGTCCATGTATAAATATGGTTCAAATTAAACTTTGGAAGAATTTTTATTATAACAATAGACCAAGCTGTAATCAATATGGGTTTTAACTTTGTTTTGTTTGAACAAGAATTATCGATTCCCAATTTATTTGTATTATATTGGCTTTATAATATAATGTAAGGGGTAGTTCCTGGAAGCAAATCCTTTGTCAACATCTTGTCTTATTAATTACTAAGTGTGAGCGTGTCTAGTTGCAACAGATTTAATACTGTATGATGAAGTGCAAGGTTCAGCTCAAGCAACAGCAAATATTCATGTTGCTTCCATCTGGACAACCCAATGGATGGAACTTGAGATGCTCTGAAATTAATCTTCAAGGTCTTAAACCTAAACTCCTAACCTATAATGGATTGCTCTCGCTTTATATACCAAATAGAATTGCAGCGATGAAACTTGACCCTTCTTGATGTTCAGTGCCATTGTTGCTGAGAAGTTAGCCATAACTGGATCTTCTCTTAGTGATACACCCCTCGATAGCTTGTAACATTTAGTTACTCCACCTCTGTATTTTCCTCAGTATCCTTCACCTCATGTGTCCACTGCTAATCATATTAATTCTTACAGTTTCACAATCACATTGTGCATTACAATCTAATTTATTCTGCTGCTCATTCTGCTTTAAGCATCTATTTTGTTCCATGACAGACAACCCCAGTTCTTTCTCCTTATATCACTTGTTTATTGCAAAAATATACTTTATTTGGAAGATACCTGAAAGAACATTACAAATATTTCAAAGCGGCCATCACACAAAGTGCAATACTCCTTACATACATTATGTTGCACTTTGAGGTACTTCAATACAGTCAAGGAAACGTTACAGACATTACAAATGGTGCAAGTGTATTCAAGTTGGACTCTGAGGTGCTTCAGTATAATTGTGATATTTACTGTATTACATTCAACATGAGCTGTACAGCCTGGAGGGCTCCCTTCCCTTCAGTTCCCCTCCCTTCAGTTCACTAATGCTGAAATGTCTTAAACAGCAGCCTTCTCCATTGTGAATCTGCAGCGGCTGCCCCAATCTTTAGTGCATTCCTTAGCAAACAGTAATGGGCTTTGGAATGTGCCAGTCTGCAATCTTTGGTTGAAGCCAATTCTTTAAACTGAAAAACCAACAAGCTTCAGGCAGACAAAAGAGTGTCTTTCCAAGAGTTGATAATCCTCCAACAACAGCTGATATTTGTCTTGGAGTGTGTCCCTGGGGACAGCCCATAGACCACAGAGTCCTGCGTCACAGAGCTGCTCGGGATGAACCTCGACAAAAAAGTCACATCTCTTTTCACACCTTCTTTGCAAAGACAAATTCCACTAGGAGGAGGACAATGGTCTCTTCCAAAGGTTCAAACAAGACTATTCTGAGGAGTACCTCATCATTTTTATTTTGGGAACCTGTTTAAGTGTCTGCCTGAGCTTTGAACTCAGGCTCAATCCATTTCATATAAGGCACATTTTATCAGCCATTTTATGCCAGTGCTAAACCTACACGCAGCCTACGCATATCAGTCACTATATTAAATAGTTTATTTCTCTGACAGGTCCGAGATATAACCAACAGAATTCTACGTACATCCAGTAAGACAAACATGACAGAAGATCACCTATATTCGCATATCCTAGTTGAATGGGGTCAATATATTGACCATGATTTTGCATTCACACCTCAGACCACGAGTCAAGCAACTTACATGGGAGGAGTCGACTGTCGAAACATCTGCCAGAATCTGAATCCCTGTTTTCCAATAAAGGTATTGTGGAATTTTAACAGACCATTGCACTCTTGTAGATTATGGGCAACAGTCAAGAAATATTTGAATTTCAAGGTTTCGTTGGTTATTTGAGATTCAACCTTGGATCTGGACCAAGGATATCACTGTCCCAATCCTTGATGCCTCCTTGAGCATTTTTGAGGTAAAGATTTTGGATAAGCTTGAAGAAAACATTCTGAATAGCTTTTACTTTGAGCTGCAGAATCATTTCAAGTCTTCCCTCTTCCAATGATTCCCTACAGTCCTATCTCCGAGCATAGTTAAGGGATAGAGAAAATAATTATTTAGCATCATCAATAGTAGTTTTTTTTTGCATTAAAGGGCCTCTGTTGTGGGGAAATTTCAAGAGTTGGCCAACTTATGTCTTAAACTAAGACAATTCAAAACTCGCAAGGCAACTATCTCTGCAAAAGACGTAACAAATTTATTTAACATAGAACATGAAAACACAAGACAGTACAATACAAACATACAGCCGACCAGAGTCTCACAAAGGGTTAAATAGCTCTAAAGAAAGGGTGACAGGACTTCTCCGAAAGAACTGAATTACAAAGTCAAATAAAGATCAATTATACATTTTCATAATCAATAATTCCACCTTTCATTAGCTTAAAATCAATTCCATTTAACAGTTATATATAATACAAATCTCTGTCAAGTACCTCAGCCAATCATAAGATACTTAATAGCATGTATAATCATAGAATCCCTACAGTACAGAAGAAGGCCATTTGTCCCATCAAGTCTACACCAATAACAATCCTATCCAGGCCATATTCCCATAAACGCATACATTTACCCTACCGGTTCCCCTGATGCTAGGATCAATTTAGCATGGTCAGTACACATGACCAGCACATCTTTCAGACTGTGGGAGGAAACCTGAGCACCCAGAGGAAACCCATGCAGACACAGGGAGAACTTGCAAACTTCACACAGACAGTGACCTGAGGCCGGAATTGTACTTAGGTTCCTGGCACTGTGAGGTAGCAATGCTAACCACTGTGCCATCATGCCACCCCTATCGTGTTCTTATATATCTTATTCATCCAACTGATTCCAGACATAGTCTCCCCTTTGGCAGTAACTAACTCCCTGTCACTTGGTAATGGCAGACGCTACTGTAGTGCACGTTTCCACCTGCCCACTGCGAAGTTAAATAGACATATCTTCCTGTGTCCAGGCTCATACCTATTTTGTGTCTGGGAAATGAATACATCTATTCATAATGTTGCATAATACACCCTCTCTTAGGGAAGCTACCTGATTAGACTTGCTGACTAACCTGTTCCCAGACCTTTGGTATTAAACTACTGACTCCGACCACCATGCCTTTTGGTAACTTTGCTTGACTAAAGCATATATTACATTGAAATACATTTAAAATATCAGCATATATGTTTTAAAATCATAATTATTTGTTTTGATTCATTTGCTGCATTTACATATGTGTAAGCTGTTTGTGTTAGCTTGCCCAATAATCAATTGGTTCTTAACTGATTCCTTGTCCTCTAAAAGACTATATTCTACCTATAAATCTTATTAGCTGGTTAGAAATGCCCTTTCCACAGCCTCAGAGACTGAATTCCAATGATGTTTTTAGCCAAGTGTCCCTAAATATATGTTTAAATTGAAGCTGTTCACTTACTACCTGTACGAGGCAATGATTCAACCACATCCGAAGTACTGAGTGCAATTTTGAGTGCCCATTATATAAAGGACATAAAATTTAAGGAATAGAGAACGTGTACCAGAGGTCATTCTAGGTGTAAGAAAGTCTAGTTAAGAGTAAAGAATTGAGATTCTGGAATATTTCAACAAGAACGGAGCTGATTTAATAGGTGTATTTGCTATTATGAAAGTTTTTTATGGAAAAAAGGCCCTCAGTATGAGTGGAGGATGTCAGTCAACATTTTCACTAAGCATATGAGGATAGAGTAAGGAGAACATGTTCATGTGGTGAATTGTTTGAGCATGATTTTCTTTACCGCAATGGCTCTTTAATGCAGCAACATCACAACTTTTAAAAGAGTGGGTAAATATTTGATGCAGAGGAAAATACAGGTAAATGGGGCTCAGGTAAGATTACATGATTGGTTTTTGATTACTTTTGCAAACTGCCAATCCAGCTACAAAGGGTGAATGTCCTCTTTCAGCATTGTAAATTATTTGTGGTCCTGTCAAAATTCCAGCTGAGATTAGCTAATTGTTGTAGATAGACAGAGGACATAAAAGGTGATCTTTAAATATAGACCCGCAGTATATGATGTTGCAACTTCTTTGATTTATTGACTGGAAGCTATAAAAGCGGAGTAGAGATGATATTTTTAATCTTGCCACATTTTAATATTCATCAGGTACTTCAAAGTGATCCCCGTTTCAAAACAAATGAATGTATGACATTCTATCGTTCCTCACCTACTTGTGGAACTGGAGATCAAGGAATGGCCTTTGAAACTCTGTCAGGTCTGAACTCACGGCAACAGATTAATGCAGTAACTTCCTTTATTGATGCCTCAACTGTCTATGGGAGCACTCGGGTCCATGAGAAAAAGCTAAGGGATCATTCAAGTAAGGAGGGCCTCCTTCTCACCAACACAAAATACAAGGATGGCAACCATGACCTGTTGCCTTTTGTTGATCAGGTACCATCTCCATGTGTGCAAGAGACTAATGTTACTCAGAATGAAAGAATAGAATGTTTCCTGGCAGGGGAAAGTCGAGCAAATGAAGTGCTTACTCTTGCTTCAATGCACACATTATGGATGCGTGAACATAATCGTTTAGCAAAAGCCTTACACAGGATAAATCCTCACTGGAATTCAGAAACCATATACCAAGAGGCACGTAAAATCATTGGCGCTTTGCACCAGGTTAGTAAATTCATTATTTCTACACTTTTAAAGGTTGTTACAGGAACTGTTCATGGTAGATATTGTCCCCCAAATGCTCGACCATGTCTAAGGCAAATAAATGCGCAAGGCAGAAATTGGGTAGTCAAAATTGAGGTAATGATGTCCCAATGATTTTCCATTACCATCCCATTGGATCAGCACTGGCACTTGATGAGGAATCGGAGCAGGCGACCTCTCTTATCAGAAAAAAAAACGAGATTGACTGGCTGGCATCACCCACCAGAATGCCATTCAATCATGTCTCCAGAGAGCTGACCAAACTTTGATTTGATTTGATTTATTATTGTCACATGTATTAGCATACAGTGAACAGTATTGCTTTTTGCACACCATACAGTTAAGCATACATTCACAGAGAAAGAAATGACAGTACAGAATGTAGTGTTACAGTCATAGCTAGGGTGCAGGGAAAGACTTACTTTATGTGAGGTACGTCTATTCAAAAGTCTGACAGCAGCAGGGAAGAAGCTGTTCTTGAGTCGGTTGGTACGTGACCTCAGACTTTTGTATCTTTTTCCTGACGGAAGGAAGTGGAAGAGAAAATATCCAGGGTGATGGAGTCCTTAATTATTTTGGCTGCTTTTTTGAGGCTGCAGGAAGTGTAGACAGAATCAATAGATGGGAGGCTGGTTTGTATGACGGACTGGACAATCATATGAAATAGACACAAAGTGTGATCCTGCAGTGGAAGTGGCCAAGTAAAGTCCATATTCATAACAGCAAAGGATCACAAAAGATATGAAAAGAGGAGCTTTGATGAATTGCTGTAGTGTATCTTGTAGATAGTACACACTCTTATTAGTGAGGAGGTGGAGGGAGTGGGTGCCTATGGGTGTGGTGCCAATCAAGTGGGTATCAAGCTTTTTGAGTGTTGTTGGAGCTGCACCCATCCAGACAAGTGGGGAGTTTTACATCACGCTCCTGACTTGTGTCTTGTGGATAGTGATTAGGCTTTGGGGAATCAGGAGGTGAATTACTCGCCGCAGTATTCCAGCTCTCACCTGCTCTTGTAGCCACTGTGTTTATGTGGTAAGTCCAGTTGAGTTTCTGGTCAATGGTAACCCCAAGGATGTTGACAGTGGGGGACTCAGTGAGAGTAATACCATTGAATATCAAGGGACGATGGTTAGAGTGTTTCTTATTGGTGATAGCCATTGCTTGGCATTTGCGTGCACGAATGTTATTTGCTACTCATCAGCCCAAGCCTGGAAATTGCCCAGATCTTGTTGCATTTGAACGTGGAGTGCTTCTGTATCTGAGGAATCGCGTATGGTGCTGAACATTGTGCAATCATCGGCGAACATCCCCACTTCTGACCTTATGACAGAAGGAAGGTCACTGATGACGCAGCTGAAGATTGTTGGGCCTATGACACCATGCTGAGGGATTCCTGCAGCGATGTCATGGAGCTGAGATGACTGACCCTCCACAATCACAGCCATCTTCCTTTGTACCAGGTCTGATTCCAACCAGGGAAGAGTTTGCCCCCTGATATCCATTGATTCCAGTTTTGCTAGGGCTCCTTGATGCCGCACTTGGTTGAATGCAAGTGCAGTCGCTCTCACCACACCGCTGGAATTCAGCTGTTTTGTCCAAGTTCAAATCAAGGTTGTAATGACGTCAGGAGCTGAGTGACTTCGGCGAAACACAGGCGGCATGGTAGCATTGTGGTTAACACTGTTGCTTCACAGCTCCAGGGACCTGGGTTCGATTCCCGGCTCGGGTCACTGTCTGTGCGGAGTTTGCACATTCTCCCCGTGTCTGCATGGGTTCCCTCTGGCTGCTTCGGTTTCCTCCCATAGTCCAAAGGTGTGTGGATTAGATGGATTGGACAAACTAAATTGCCCTTTAGTGTCCCGGGATGCATAGGTCAGAGGGATTAGTGGGTAAATATGTAGGGATATGGGGATAGGCCCTGGGTGGGATTGTTGTAGGCGTAGACTTGATGGGCCGAATGGCCTCTTTCTGCACTGTAGGGTTTCTGTGGAAATCCAAACTGGGCATCACTAATCAGGCGCTGCCTGTTGGTATTGTTGATGATTCCTTCCACCACTTTATTGTTGATCGAGAGTAGACTGTGCTATAATTGGCTGGGTTGGATTTGTCCTGCTTTTTGTGCGCAGGAAATACCTGGGCAATTTTCCACATTGTCGACTAAATGCCAGTGTTGTAACTGTACTGGAAGAGCTTGACTAGGGGAGTGGCATGTTCTGGAGCACAAGTTTCAGTACTTTTGCTGATATGTTATCAAGGCCCATTACCTCTGCAGTATCCAGTTACTCCCATTTCTTGATATCCCATGGGATGAATTGAATTGGTTAGAGACTGGCATCTGAGATGCTGGGGACCACTGGAGGAGGCCGAGATGGATCATCCACTGGCACTTCTGGCTGAAGATTGCTGTGAATACTTCAGTTTTATCTTTTGCACTGATGTGTTGGGCTCCTTCATCATTGAGGATGGGGATCAGTGCTGGGACCTTTCCTGTTTGTAATATATATAAATGATTTGGAGGAAAACATAACTTGAAAATGTAATTAGTAATTTTGCTGACGATACAAAGGTTGGTGGAATTGCGGATAGAGATAAGGGCCGTCACAGGATACAATAAGGTATAGATCAGCTGGAGACTTGAGCGGAGAGATGGCCGATGGAGCTTAATCCGGACAAATGTGAGGTATTGCATTTTGGAATGTCTAATATAGATGGGAAATATACAGTAAATGGCAGAATCCTTAAAAATATTGATAGGCAGAGGGATCTGGATGTACAGTACACAGGTCACTGAGAGACAACACAGGTGGAGAAGGTAGTCAAGAAGGCATACAGCATGCTTGCCTTCATCAGCTGGGGCACTGAGTTTAAAAATTGGCAAGCCGCGTTGCATTTTTATAGAACCTTTGTCAGTCCGTACTTTGAATACAGTGTTCAGTTCTGGTCGCCACACTATCAGAAGGATGTGGAGGCTTTGGAGAGGGTACAGAAAAGATTAACCAGGATGTTGCCTGGTATGGAGGGCATTAGCTATGAGGAGAAGTTAGAGAAATTTGGTTTGTTCTCACTGGAACAACAAAGGTTGAGGGGAGACCTGATAGAAGTCTACAAGATTATGAGAGGCATGGACAGAATGGATAATCAGAAACTTTTTCCTGGGAAGAGTCAATTACCAGGGGACACAGGTTTAAGGTGCAAGGGGCAAGGTTTAAAGGAGATGTATGAGGCAAGGTTTTACACAGAGGGTGCCTGGAATTCGCTGCCAGAGGAGGTAGTGGAAGCGAATACTGTAGTGACTTCTAAGGGGTGTCTGAACAAATATATGAATAAGAAGGGAATAGAGGGATATGGTCCCCAGAAGGGTAGGGGCTTTTAGTTCAGTCAGGCAGCATTGTCGGTGCAGTCTGGGAGGGCCAAAGGACCTGTTCCTGCGCTGTAATTTTCTTTGTTCTTTGTTCTATTTGTGGAGTCTTCTCCTCCAGTGAGTTGTTTAATCGTCTACCATCATTCACGACTGGTTGTGGCAACACTACAGGGCTTAGATCTGATCCATTGGTTGTGGGATCGTTTAGCTCTGTCTATCACTTGCTATTTATGCTGATTGGCATGCACGTAGTCCTGTTTGATAGCTTCACCAGTTGACACCTCATTTTTAGGTATGTCTGATGCTGCTCCTGGCATGCCCTCCTGCATTCTCCATTGAACCAGGGTTGACCCCTGACTTGATGGTAATGGTTGATTGGGGGATATGCCAGACCATGGGATTGCAGATGGTGCTGGAGTACAGTTCCATTGATGTTGATGGCTCACAGCGCCTCACGGATTATCAGCCTTGAGTTGCTAGATCTGGTCAAAGTCTGTCCCCTTTAGCATGCTGATAATGCCACACTACACGATGGAGGTTATTCTCAATGTGAAGGTGGGATCTTGTCTCCACAAGGACTGTGCGGTGGTCACTCTAACCGATACGGTCATGGACAGATGCATGTGCAGCTGCCAGATTGGTAAGGATAAGGTCAAGTATGTTATTTCCTCTCGTTTGTTCATTCACCACCTGCTGCAGAACCAGTCAAGCAATTATATCATAGAATCCCTACAGTACAGAGGTAGGTCATTTGGCCCATCAACTCTGCACTGCCCACAATCCCATCCAGGCTCTATTCCTGTAACCCCTGCTAATATACCCTGCTACTCCCCCTGACACTAGGGTCAATTTAGCATGGCCAATCAACCTAACCCACACATCTTTGGATTATGGGAGGAAATCGGAGCACCCGGAGGAAACCCACGCAGACACAAAGAGAATGTGCAAACTCCACATAGACAGTGATCTGAGACCAGAATTGAACCTGGGTCCCTAGCGCTGCGAGGCAGCAGTGCTAACTGTGTCACCGTACCGCCCCGGAGATTATTTATTAGTGTCACAAGTAGGCTTACATTGACACTGCAATGAAGTTACCGTGAAAATCCAAGTCACCACACACCTGCGCCTGTTTTGGGTACAGAATTTAGCATGGCCAATGCACTTAACCGGTACATCTTTCAGACTGTGGGAGGAAACCGGAGCACCCAGAGGAAATCCATGCAGACACAGGGAGAATGTGCAGACTCCGCACAGACAATAACCCAAGCTGGGAATCGAACCTAGGTCTCTGGTCTTGTGAAGCAGCAGTGCTAACCATTGTGTCACCGTGCCACTCCTCTATATCCTTTAGGACCCAACCAGCTCAATTGGCAGTGCTGCTGCCGAGCCGCTCTTGGTGTGGACATTGAAATCCCCTATCAGAGTAAATTTTGCTCCCTTGCTATCCCCAGTGCTTCCTCCAAGGAGGAACATGGAGGAGTAATCATTCAAAAGCCAAAGAAGGACAGTATGTGCTAACCTGTATGAGGATTCCTTGCCTATGTTTAACCCAAAGTTGATGGAGTTGATGTTGAGGTCTCCCAGTGAAACTCCCTTCTGACTGTATACCACTGTATCGAAAATCTGGTGGGTCTGTCTTGCCAATAGGACAGGACATATCCAGGCATGGTAATGGTGGTGTCTGAGGTGTTATCCGTAAGATATGATTCCGTAAGAATGACTATGTCAGACTGTTGCTTCATCAATCTGTGAGACAGCTCTCCCAATTTTGGCACTTGCCCCCAAATGTTAGTAAGCAGGACTTTGCAGGATCGACAGGGCTGTTTGTTTTGCAGTTGTCTTTGCAGGCACCTACATCAATGCCACATGGTCCAGTTTCACTTCTTTGTTCAGACTTTGTCACGATTGATACAACCGAGTGGGCTTGATAGGCCATTTCAGAGGGCAGTTGGAAGTCAACCACATTGCTGTGGTTCTGGAGTCATATGAAGGCTAGACTAGGTAAGGATAGCAGATTTCTTTCCCTAACGGACATTAGTGAACCAACAATCAACAATGGTTTCATGGGCATCAGTAGAGTCTTAATTCTAGATATTTTTTATTGAATTCAAATTCCACCATCTGCCATGGTGGATTCGAAGGCGGGTCCCCAGAATATTAAATTAGTTTCTGGATTAACAGTCTAGCAATAATATCACTAGGCCATCTCTTCCCCTTACTGCACCTTTATCTGTACTGATACCAGCAGAGAAAGCTACCCACTCTATTCCAATTGCCTGACTTTACAAATCCCAACAGAGTCAGCAAAGCCAGCGGTTAGTGCAGAGGAATCCCTGCTTTGGGAATTCCGAGATTTTCATCCCTATTGCCTGCTACATGCCCAATGTGCCGATTCAAGATATAAGATTCCATGCTATCTTCAGCTCTTCTCATGATAAAATCTAGATTCTACTAAATCCCCCATAAGATACATTCCAAGAACTATCATTATACTGTCTTCACTGTTCCATTTCAAAAATAGAATGCTAAGTTACCTTCATAATGGCCAATGATTTACATTTCAGTATACTGGTGTGATGATGACTCAAAGCTTTGCAACTTAATATTGGAATTAATGCCTTTGCTGTCTTAGGTTACTCGGCCAATTTGGACAGGCAGGTCTAGGGCTTGGTGTGCAATTATAAAGCCACCAGTTACTAAAATATTACTTAACGTTATTTCACTAAATGTGTTCGGGCTTGGATCCTGGCAATTAGAATTAGTTGTTTTTTTCCATTTATTTCTGGCATTTCACTATTTTTATGGCACATGTTGCAATAATGGTGCAGAGATATTTAACTGGAGTTTCATCTTATCACCAGTATATAAAACTGGTTTTGTGGATCGGCTGCTTGTTATCGGCAATGCCTCATTGTGCACAATGGATTGTAGACATCCCTCTCTGTATAGAGATTATTGTTTTCTTTTCTTTACTCTTTCATGGATGTGGGCAATGCTGGGCCAGCATTTGTTGCTTATCCCTCACATTCCTTAAATTGAGTAGCTTGCTAAGCTATTCAGAGGTTACCCGCATTGCTGTGGGTCTGGAATCACATGTAGTCCAGACTAGGTTAAGGCAGCAGATTTCCTTCCCTAAAGGACGTTAATGAACCAAATAGGTTTTTCTGATAATCAGTGATAGTTACATTGTCACCCTTACTGAGAACCATGGAATCATTACAGTGCAGAAGGAGTCCATCTGGCCCATCAGATCTGCACTGAAAGAGCATCTTACCGGAAATCAACACCGATAACAAAATCGGGAATTGGGATTTCCATATGATTAGTAGGCCTGGGACTGAAATCTCCGGGCACGGTATCCTCTCCCCCCTCTCTGCTGGGAGTGTTTCACTCCAGTGGGGTTTACAACAGCTCCCCAATAACGGGGATCAGGCAGCCCAATCCTGCTAGAGTGAAGAGAGCCATCAGGAGTGCTCCTTAGGCCCCCTGGTACTGCCCAGGGCAAACTGGGGTCTATTGAGAGACATTCAGTGGAGGAAGCGGGGACTGCTGCCACTCTGAACTAGGATCATGAGTAGAGGAAAGGAGGATGGTGATCGGACTGGCCATCGGGCTGGCAGAAGGGTGGGTGGGTGGGGTTGCCTGGGCTGTCAGGAGATTGGGGCTGCAGGGTTGGGGTTGCCAGCAGCAGTGGAGGGGGGGAACCAGTAGTGGTGTGAAGAGATCATTAATGCCAATGGGGAGCGGGTCAGGGATATCAGGCCTGGAGACTGGGGAGATTGGGGCTGGCTCTGGGGCAGGTGGGACATCAGGGCTAGCCCAAACACCTCCAGGAGGCTAGAAATAGGTTTGGGGGGTTCAGAGGCCAGCAATGGGGTTTGCAGGTCTGGCCAGTAATCGGGAAGCTGACAATGCGGGGCCACTGTGCACGTGCTGATCTTGGCACTTACAGATTGGCGCATGTGCAGTGACCTGCTCAGCGCTGTGTTGCAGCCTCTCCAGTGGGAATAGTCCCTGCCCTGATTTTCAGGCGGAATCCTACCAGGACACTGTAGTGCTCAGAGTGTGGGAGATTCAATCTGAAAATTACGCTCAAAAAATTGGTGGGGGTTTACTCCTGTTTTCATGTGAATTGAGGACTTAGAATTTTTGGGGGAGAATCCCAGCCTACATTTTTCACACTGGAACCAACACACTGCCATTTTCTGGCAAGCTTTTGCTCTTTCTTTTCATTTTCTACACATGAGAGATCAGCTGAAAATCTATCCCATGAGACTAAAAATGAAGAAAAATTAATTCAAAGCTCCTGATTGCAAGCAGTAACTTTCAACCTGATTAAAGAGGGCTGAAATGCAAAAGTAACAGGGCTGGAAGTGTTCAAAATGCCATGGGTTTCTTAACAACAAAATGCATTTGTACATGTCTTTAATATACTAAATGTTTCTAGACTTTTAAGAGAGAAATAATATGAACTGGTGCTGTGCCATTGGATAGAAATTTGAAATGACAGCTAAAGCCCAAGTTAAAATGGTTTTTAAATAGGAAAAGAGAAATCGAGAGTTGGAGGGTTGACGGACAGCATTCCATAAATTTTGTACAGGTTGGGAAGTGCAAGGTCATGGAGAGATTGGGAAACATTTCAGGACAGGAAACCAGTGTAGGTCAACTGTGAGGGGAATGATGAGCAAGTGGGACATAGTCCAGCACATAAATATTTTAACAAATGAACGTGTTAATTTGCTATGATGTAATTAGGAAAGAAAACAGTAATTCAGTGACTTTGTGATAGTGTATGTCAAGGAAATTATACAGAAAATATTGTTCATATACGTTCAGCTGACAGTGCAAAACTAGTTTAGTTCTTTTAGACATTTTGACGTGATATAAAAAGTAATTTACTGCATATTGTGCACTTTCCCATTTAATTTAGTGTGTTGGTTCATACCTCAGCTGTGATCTGATCAAAGGTATATTCTTCCAAAAACAAGGAGATCATGTGGCAGTGTGTGATTATACTTTATACTTTAAGCTAGAGTACAATGACAGCGCTCCCCATCAACACTTAGGTTGCATTGCATCTATCTAGATTTTAGAAAGATTCTAGGCCTACAGGTATCTAGCTCAGATAGTAATAGAATTGTGCTAATAATGCTAAGGTTGTGGGTTCAATCCCCATACTGGTCAAATGCAATTACATATACTTGCACAACCCTGGCTCCTGTTTAATTGAGTTGTCCAAATTCATATTAGTATAAGAAATGAATAGTAAATAGGAACATTTGGAATACCAAGCAAGAAACACAAAAAGATCTCATATTTGCCACTGACATTTGAAAACTCCACACAGAAATATTGGGGGGCTGGGGGGGATGGTTGGTGGTGTGGTGTGTGTGGTGGTTGTGGTGTCTGATGACATTTCAGAAATGTCTTGAAGTGAGGCTAGCAATCCAAGAATCCTAAGGTTTAAAGTTTATTTATTAGTGCCACAAATAGGCTTACAACAAAGTTACTGTGAAAATCCCCTAGTTGCCACACGCTGGTGCCTGTTCAGGTACACTGAAGGAGAATTTAGCATGGCCGTTGCATCTGACCAGCACATCTTTCAGACTGTGGAAGGAAACCAGAGCACCTGGAGGAAACCCATGCAGACACGGGGAGGACATGCAGACTCCACACAGACAGTGACCCAAGCTGGGATTCAAGCCTGGGTACTTGGTACTGTGAGGCAGCAGTATTAGCCACTATGCCACCCCCTAATTCTATTTCTAGTTAGAGGTTTAGCATTCTTTAGAAACTTTCTTTCAAGCAAATTTAAATAAAAACAGAAAGTGCTGAATTTATCCAGCAGATCTGGCAGCATCAGTGGAAAGAGAAAAAGTGTTAATGTTTTAAGTCACATATGACTTCAGAACCACTTTTATTCAGCAAACTGAGTTGTCTAAATTCATATTGGTCTATGAATAACAGCAGTAAATAGTAACATTTGGAATACCGAGCAAAAAAACACACAAAAAATCCCATAGGAGTGATGCTGAATACAGAGAAATGTCATATAATATAAAAAAAGTAACATTCACTCAGAACATATGAAAAATTTGTCCATCATAAAAACATTAGTCAGCTGAGGGACTGATGCTGCCACCTTGCTCTCACCTAACACTAACTTATACAGGTTTAGAACTTTTAAAGGGCTACCTGTCAGGAAGGGGCCACCTAAATCTACGCTGCTTTTTTTCAATCACTTCATTAAAATATACATCAATTGCTTTTTTAACACATCCCTGCCACAGATCATATGCAATAGAGTATAAGACATCAAAGCAGCAACTTTAATGCAACTGCTTATTTCTCTTATTATCCCAGCAAACATATCCACAGATTTTGAACGCGTACCTCACAGTAATAGAGGAAAACTGCCTCTGAAAACTCAGGCCCAACAGAGACCAACACAGCAACGTTGTTTACTTCAAGTTTATGTCAGCCAACATCCGCCATTGACATAATAGCATTCAGTGGCTGGGGCTTCTTCTCTTTGTAGTGTATATAAATGATTTGGAAGAGGGAGTAGGTGGTGTGATCAGCAAATTTGCTGATGACACCAAGATGGCTGGATTGGCAGGCAGTGAGGAACAGTGTCTGGTAATACAACGGGATATTGATAGGCTGGTTGATTGGGCAGATACATGGCAAATGGAGTTTAATCCGGATAAATGTGAGGTGATGCATTTTGGCCAGAATAATGTAGGGGGGAGCTACATGGTAAAGGGTAAGCCCGTAAGGAGTATAGAATCGCAGCGAGACCTGGGGGTGCAAGTGCACAAGTCTTTGAAGGTAGCAGTACAAGTGGAGAGTGTGGTGAAGAAAACCTATTGTATGTTAGCCTTTATAGGAAGGGCTATAGAATATAAGAGCTGGAGTCTAATGTTGCAGTTGTACAGAACGTTGGTTAGGCCGCATTTAGAGTACTGCATCCAGTTCTGGTCGCCTTACTACCGGAAGGACGTGGAGACTCTAGAGAGAGTGCAGAGGAGGTTTACCAGGATGTTGCCTGGTATGGAAGGACTGGGGTTTGAGGAAAGATTGAAGAAATTGGGGCTGTTTTCCCTTGAAAGACGCCGACTGAGGGGGGATCTAATAGAGGTATATAAGATTATGAAGGGTATAGATAGAGTAAACAGAGGTAAGTTATTTCCTATGATAGAGACACGTAGGACAAGGGGCCATGGACTTAAAGTGGGGGGGGAGAGGTACAACACAGATATTAGAGGGAGGTTTTTCACACAAAGGGTAGTGGGGGTATGGAATGCTCTGCCAAGTAAGGTGGTGGAGGCAAACACGCTAGAGTCATTTAAGAGTAACTTAGACAGGCACATGACTGGGTTGGAGATGGGTGGATATAGGAGATTGTTTTAAATAAGAGTCATTAGCATTGGGGCGTCCCTGGTAAGGTAAATGGATATGGTACAATAATAATGTTTTTTTTCCCTTTTCATTCACAGGTTTTAAGTTGGTCCGCCTTGTGTCCAACGAGGGGCATACACACGATGGGTCGTACTGGGGCTGCTCTTGGTTGTTCGGGATTGGCCTAGTGCTTCATGTCGTTAGTGTGTGCCTAAACTGGACAAGATACTGGGCAAGACGACAGCTCAGTGACTATTGCTGATTGCTGTGCAGACACATGGATTTGGGCTGTGTCTGTGGGAGTTTGCGCATTCTCCCCTTGCTTGCGTGGGTTTTCTCCGGGTGCTCCGGTTTCCTCCCACACCCCAAAGATGTGCTGTTAGGCTGATTGGCAGGAATAAATTGTCCCTAAATCAGTTTCCCTCAATCTGGATGGCCATAAAACATTAGTCAAGGGTCGTGGGTGGAGAGGTGTTGAGATGGCGGCGCGGGCTCATTGGGCCGAAGGGCCTGTTTCCCAGGCTGATTTTGTTCTTTGTTCTTTGGGGTTGCAGGGGATCTAATATTTAAGCCAGGAAGAAAGAACTAAAGAGTTTGCGTGTGTGATGGCCTTTACTGATCTTGAGAAGCCTCAAAGCACTCACAGCTAATGCAGTAAAAGTGTTGAAAAAGGGAAACTCTGCAGCCAATTTATGCACAGTGAGGGCTCACGTTCAACAATGAGAGAAATGATCAAAGACCAAAACACTGCAGATTTGTATCATTAACTATGTGGATCTAACATGGCAAAGAGCCAGTGATGGTTTTCTGACTATTTACTGTTATTGATAATATTTCAATGAAGTTTCAAAGGCCCTTTCATTACTTGCAACTGTGCAGTATTTGAAAGCTCGCGAGCTATTGACAAGTCCAATATTTGCAATTACCTGTCTAATAATAAAAGCTCCTTCCTGGCATAATGCTCTTATCTTTTCTGATTCAAGAACGATGTGCATGGCTCTACC
The DNA here is from genome assembly GCF_965287045.1 of Carcharhinus amblyrhynchos. Classification (NCBI taxonomy): domain Eukaryota; kingdom Metazoa; phylum Chordata; class Chondrichthyes; order Carcharhiniformes; family Carcharhinidae; genus Carcharhinus; species Carcharhinus amblyrhynchos. The sequence continues at coordinate 30,585,736 of NC_137330.1, forward strand.
TAGTTCTACCATTCCTCCAACGATTACTCACAGGAGGGTTTTACTGTATTTTCTGCAGATCCTTACAATGAGAGACTACATTCCAAAAATCCTCGGTTCTCAAGCTTTTGATCAATTCCTTGGAAAATATAACGGATATGATGAAGCGCTGAATCCCACGTTATCTAATGTGTTTGCAACTGCAGCTTTCCGTTTTGGTCATGCCACTATCAGTCCTAAGGTACAAAGATTTGATGAAAATTATAAGGAGCATCCCAAGTACCCGAGCATAAATCTGCATGACACCTTTTTCCAGCCTTGGAGAATCATTAAAGAAGGTGAATATCTTGGTTGTTATGAAGGTTAAACCAATGTCACTTCATGCTTACAACAGTCTACTAACTAAATCAATATTTCTGTTGTGATTGGTAGGTGGTCTCAATCCCTTGCTCAGGGGTCTGCTGGCAAAGCCAGCAAAATTGCAGACATCAGATCAAATGATGATTGATGAGCTGACGGAGAAACTGTTTACTCTGACAAGTGCTGTGGCATTGGATCTGGCATCACTAAATCTGCAACGAGGACGTGACCACGGACTTCCTGGTAACTGAAACCATTGTAGATATGATTGATATTAAAAACTGTTTGAAGATTTCCATTGTAACATTGAGTAAAACGATTTTATGGTTAAACCAAAAAGAGCGATCATTATCTTAAAAGCATCCCCGAAAAGGAAAAGCTTTGACATTTCAGGCTGCATGTTTTGCCTGCCACACACTGGCCACATCATCAGAGCCAGTGAGGTCTTCAAGAGAACTCCTTTAAAGTAACAACTTGTCTTTCAGGACAAATATTGCATGGTGCAGCCATGAAATCTTCTTACTCAACGGTTAACATTTATGTCTATGTTTTAAGTCCATTCAACAACTAATTAATAGCCAATGAGTAACTTAAAATGTAACGGGACTTATTTTTCAACTGGCACTATTGTGATACAAATGTTCTGCAGGCATATACTGAATTATTCAGTGCGCTTTGTTTCATTTCAGCCGTTCATCTGTTTATGTTAAATGGATTCTGGCCTCCAGCAAAAAAAATTCACTCTGGGAGGCAGTGGTTGCGGTGGTAGTGGTGGTGGAGGCGAGTACGTTAATTATTTATACCAAAATATCCCAGATGAAAAATTAGCTTGTATTGGTTTTTGTGTCATTGCCACTATTTGCACTTAAAATTGGGTGGTCACAACACCAAAATAAAGTGTTTGTTTTAAGTGCCAACTTCTGCCAAGCTCCTGTCCATTCTGATTTTCAAATATATCTGGATAGTGCTGATTGGAACTCATATGTGAAAGAGGCAGGGGGCATTTGGCACTGTGGCACTGCTGCCTCACAGCACCAGGGATCCGGGTTCAATTCCAGCCTTGGCTCACTGCCTGTGTGGAGTCTGCACATTCCCCCACCTGCCACCACCACCGACAGCCCACCACCCCCCCAACCACCGCCCCCCCCCCCCCCCCACCCCATGTTTGCATGTGTTTTCTCCGGGTGCTGTGGTTTCCTCCCCAATGATGCACGGATTAGGTGGATCAACCATGCTAGATCACCCCTTAATGTCCCAAGATGTGTAGGTTAGGGGAATTAGCGGGTTAAATACAAGGGGTTATGGGAATAGGGTCTGGATAACATGCTCTGTCGGAGAGTCAGTGCTAACTCAATGGATTGAATGGTCTCGTTCTGCACTGTAGGGATCCTGTATTTTTATGAGATGTTAACCATGGAATCATTAAACAATACAGGAAGTTGTCATTCAACCCATGCTGACTCTTCGAATGAGAGATTCAATTACTCCAATTTTCCTGCCCTTTCCCCATAGTCATGTCATTTGTCCCCTTTAAATATTTATCTAATTGCCTTTATGAAAGTAATTATTGAATCTGCTTCCACATTAACCCTTTCAGGCAGAGCTTTCCAGCTCTTAATAATTTGCTCCATTTAACAATTTCTTCAATCTTGCCTCCAGTCTTTTTGTAAATTAGATTAGATTTGTGTCCCTTGCTTACCAGCCCTCTGCCACTGGAAACAGCTTCTCCTCATTTACTTTATCGATACTCTTCATGACTTCAAACACCTCTATATAACCACCAGGGATTTTAGAGTTGACTCGAAGTTTGGTCAAAGTATTATTGTTTAATAAGTGTTTTTTAAAGTGGAAGAAAGGAAGAGAGTCTAAAATGGAAACTCCAGAGTGTGGGACTAAGTTGGGTGAAGGCATCACTGCAATGATATGCACACTTCCTTCTCTGTTCTAAGCATAGAAATATAGGAGCGGGAGTAATACATTTGGTCCTTCGAGTTTGTTCCACGATTCATTTTGATCATGGCTGACCATCATAATCAGTATCCTGATCCTGCCTTCTCCCCTACATTTCTTGATCTCTTTAGCCCAAAGAGCTATATCTAATCTTTTCTTGAAATCACACAATGTTTTGGCCTCAACTGCATTCTGTGGTGGTGAATTCCACAGATTCACCACTCTCTGGGTGAAAATATTTCTCCTTACTCAGTTCTAAAAGGTTTCTCCCTTATCCTCAAAATATGACCCCTAGCTCTGGACTCCTCCACCACCATCAGGAGTATTCTTTCTGAATCTACCCTATCTAATCCTGTTAGAATTTTATAAGTTTCAATGAGATCCCCTCTCACGGTTCTAAACTCCAATAAATAGAATCTTAACCAACTTAGTCTCTCCTCATATGACAGACCTGCCATCCCAGAAATCAGTGTGGTAAACCTTCATTGCACACCCTCTATAGCAACTCAACCATTGATTGTCTAAAGTCTCCACATAACAGAAGTAGAATATCCCCAATATCATTCCAATAATCTTCCTCTGTATTTTCTTTGAAATCTTCCTAAAGTGAATTGGATTCCTAGAATTGAATGTAGTACACCATTGAGGCACTAACTAGCAGTTATCGGCACTTAGTATATCTTCGTTTATTTTGTAGTCTATTGTTCTATTATTAAAGCTAAGGACACCATATTCTTTTATAAGAACCTTCTTACCTTATCACCTTCAAAGATTTGTGTAATGCACTCCTGTATTTCTGACTTCTGTGTCATCTGCAAACTTTGAGCTTATGCACCTGTACCCAAGCCAAGGTTATTAATGTATCAAAAAAGAGCCAGTAGTTGTAAAACCAAAACCTGTGAGGGGGGGGTGGATGGGGGTACCATTGCACATTCTCCTGCAGTCTGTAAAACAACTGGTTACCACAGCTTTCTGATCTCTACCGCTTTAGTGCCCATGATATGAGTGATTCTTTCAACAGGTGATCTTTAACTTTGTTGAAAGTAGTTTTGAAAGGGGACCTATTTAAATGCCTTGGATGAGATGATGCTTACATACATCATATATATGGCTGCATATTTAGTTGAAATTGAATGGCATTAATTAACTTATGATCAATGCAGAGACATTGGAATTACATCGTGATGTACCATCTCCATCTTTGGGCGGCACGGTATCACAGTGGTTAGCACTGCTGCTTCACAGCTCCAGGGTCCTGTGTTCGATTCTTGACTAGGGTCACTGTCTGTGTGGAGTTTGCACATTCTCCTCATGTCTGTGTGGGTTTCCTCCAGGTCCTCTGGTTTTCTCCCACAGCCCAAAGATATGTGGGCTAGGTTGATTGGCCGTGATATGAAATTGCCCCTTAGTGTCCGGGGTAGTGGAGGTTAGAGGGATTAATGGGTATAATATGCAGGGATATGGGGTTAGGGCCTGGGTGGGATTGTGTTCGGTGCAGACTCGATGGGCCGAAGGGCCTCTTTCTGCACTGTAGGGTTCTATGATTCTATGAAATTCCTCCCTCTGCTATTTAGTGAATGCAATGACTTATTCATAATGTTAATGCACCTGTTAAAATAATGCATCAAGGAATCACAGATAGACACATTAAGCCATTACAAGGTAATATCCTCTGATGCAATTTGAAGACCACAGTTTATTGTTGACTTCCTAAACTGACAGAGAATGCATGACTTTACTTCTAGGATACAATGACTGGAGGGAATTCTGTGAACTGGAAAGATTAGAAACTAAAGCCAATTTAAGGAAAGCAATATCTGATTTAGACTTAGTCGAAAAGATAATGGATCTCTATGGGCATCCAAACAATATTGACATCTGGCTTGGTGGTTTGGCAGAAGATTTTCTCCCTGGAGCCAGAATTGGCCCATTATTTGCCTGTTTAATTGGAAAACAAATGAAAGCTTTAAGAGAAGGTGATAGGTAAGTTTTATATTACATTGTTCCTTCCCAATCCAGTCGCATACACAGGCTGTTAGCTCAAACTATCCTGGTAAATGTCTGGCCTAATATTATTAACCATCTTAATACAGATTAATCAAGCACTATGGAGCAGAACAAATAGCACTAAACAAAAGCAGAGAGCACTGAAAATCACATTGCTTTTCCTAGTAATTATTTGCGTTACTTTCAAAGGATGTAAGTTTAACATTATTTTTGGAACTTTTCTTTGGCACAAATATTGGTGATTGCTCACTTAACTGACAGTGATGGGTTATAGTGCCTGTAATTTCAGGGGAAGAGATTAAAAATTGGACTGCAGTAAAAGTAGCCATTTTTTAAGATTGTTGAGAAAAAGTTCCACAGATTACAAATCATTTTGTCTGACCAGAAATATTAGATCATGCAGTACTCACATCTACATACAGAAAAACAAAGCTGAGTAGCAAAAATGAAAAAGAGGATTGGATCCTTTTTTTGGAGCTGGTCATAAGTTATATGTGAAAGAGGAACGGGGTCTTTTCTGGTTTTGAAGTCAATATATAATCTTGAGATCTTCATGGTAGCACCTTTAATATCAGAAACCATAGAAGAACTCTGTATTAAAGTGCATAATACAGGCATTATTTTAGTTGGGTTGCATTACTATCAAATCTCCAACCTAGTATTAGTGATATGCAGCCTTGCTAATAGATATGTTACATGGTAATAATGTCAGATGTTCGAATCTGTTAAACTAAAACTAAGATAAAACGAATGCAACCTATTATAACTGAAGGGACAATTGACCTTCAGATGTCCCATGTCACTGACTGCAAAGCTGCTTTCAAATGTTCCAGTTTGATCAGTGTTCTCCAAAAATAGTTTTGAGTGACCCCATTTACACGCTGTTGCCATAGTTACCAGCCCAAAGCAAAATATTGCAAGTGCTGTGAAAGTGCTGTGCTAAGAACAATAACCTACATCAGTAAAAATCAGCCCTGAAGGTCAAAGGAATGCTATTTTGTTTCTAGTGGGAGGGGATATGTTAGTAGTTAACAAAGACACCTTTCATTGCAACACATGCAGAGCAAGGAGATGAAATTAAATTGAAAATACAAATTGTAAATTGTGAAGCGTAGAACTAATATGACTTAGTGAAAATAGTAAGTGCTCAATGTGTGCAGCAAGTCAGCCAGTGCCTGAAAGAAAGGAAAGAACCCGCAAGTATAGTGGTCAAAACCTTATGATTCCCCACAAGTCCCTTTCTGACTGGAGGTTCCCTCCCCTGGGGGATCGGAATGCTCCTGCCTTCCCTTTCCAACCTCCCTCTCTCCTCGTCACTACCCCACCCCCCCACCCTCTAACTGATCTGCAGTGAGATTGCGTCCTTGCACACCCCACCAGGGCACTCCCTACTGCCCCACCCTCCCCTCTCAGGGACTTCTGGTACTTTCCAGAGCTCCCAGTACTTGGCCTCAGTCTCTTTTCCGGCCACTACAGCATCGTGACTGGGTAGGCTGGACAGATGTCGAGCAATCTGATCAGCTGACATCTCTCCAAGGACTTGGCTACTGCCAATCAATACTCAACTGAGTGTGAAACGGCAGCAAGTCTGCCTGGAGTCGGCGGGGATGTGTTGCCTGATGCCTCTGTAGATGATGGACACCAAACACTCACAATCTTGATGATTCAGGCCAGCATCTTTTACCTCAGGACATCTCAAAGCACTTCACAGACAATGGAGCAGTTTTTTAAGTATGACTGTAGACATTGTTTGTAAAGCAGCCAATATCCCACCAACACCTTCAGTAACAATAGTTTACCTTTACATTTTGCCTTTCATGCAGGATGTGGAAAACAGGGGATGTAGTGAGAGTTGAAAATAGTAGAGCCACAGCTCATTTAACAGTAAAGGGGAGCTACAAAGAAGACCTCAGTTCAAGATCAAAGCATTACGATAGCAGCGTAAGATTGAAAGAGCGAACGAAGCTAGAAAGCAAAAAAGAAATGGAAAGATTGAAATCATAACTTTTTAACTTAAAAGACACAGGACAGGAAAGACATGGACATGGGATAGTATGGGTGGAATTCTCCCAAAAAGTGTTGAACTTGCAGGAAAACTGAAGTAATTCACACTGTTTTTTTCAGTAGGAGTTCAGGCTGGAATCTCTCACATGCTTTGCAATGCAGAGGCCACCAGCATGAATCTCATTGGATTTCAAGGAGTGGGGCCTATTCCGACCCGGAATGCTGAAATCAGTGGAACTCTGCACATGCGCAGTGGCTCCGAACCGTGAGCCTCCCGTTTGCTGGCCAGCCCAGGACACCTCAACCCCACCATGGTCCAATCACAACCCGCTTGACCATTCCCAGGCTCCTGTCCCAGACCACCCTGATCTCCAGTCCACCACCGCGCCCCCCCCCCCCCACACCATGGCAGACCCCTTCCCCAGGTAACCAGCCCCAGCCCACCCCGATCACTGGCCATCCTTCTGTCCTCACCAATCTCCATGCAGAGGGGCAGCAGGACCCCCACACCTCCACTGATTATACTCCTGTTGGCCCCATCCCCCTGGCACTGCCCCAAGTCCAATGGGCATTGCAGCAGGACACAGGCTAGCACTGCCAGGGTGCTCATGCCCACCACTCAACCACCTCGGGGTCCCGATTTCCCTCCTCCACTCCAGCAGGGTTGGCCCGCTAGTTCCCTGAAAGTGGGGATCTACTGTAAACCCCGCTAGAATGAAATACTCTGGCGAGATGGGAGAGGCTAGCTAATCGAGGTACCGTTTAATGATGGAACCCGGATCTCTGTGGAGCCAGGCTTGCCGGCTCTGTAGGCCCTGTCCTGTCAAACTGAAGGTGTTAATTGCACTCCCAGATTTTTTTGCCGGAGTGGCTGAAGATCTAGTTGAAAACTCAGCTATGCGTTTGGAGAGATACATGCCAATTTTCAGTCAGAACCTAACACTCTGACAAGTCATGCAAAAGTTCCACCCATGGTTTTTTGCCAAACTTATCCAACAATAATGTTGAGAACAATGTCCATAACTCCTCATGCACTCATCACCCGAGCAAAACAGTCAACTTGGTAAATCACAAGAGTTTGTGGATTGTGCTCTAAAGATTTGGATTTTCATGAAACTTCATCACAACTCTGAATTTGTTTTTGGGTGATATGACTACAACTGTCCTGTCTGGGTGATACAAAGCAAACATCTTCTAATATGTATGATCCACAGTTTGCTGATGCCTGTTGTTACTCACTTGACACCTGATTTGCAAGTCATTCTTCATCTTTTCTGTTCTGCGAATTAGAATGAAGAACTATGAAGCACACTAAAGTTTGCCTTTTGAGAGCAAATAAAACATTTAAAATCTGGGGCACTTGTCAGATAATTACTTGTGCCCCTACAAAAACGCTTGTAGTGTACAATTGAGAGGGTCACTCGACACACTTGCCTGCCCACTCTTCCGCAGTTGTGTCAACATTAGAGAGGAAGTACGTAGTGACCACTGGTATGCTGGAGGCTTTCTGCAGGGATTGCAATGCATTATCTCCACCCAAAACCACATTTTATTTTAATTTGCTAATTTTAATGTTTTTCTTGCAGTGCCACTTTAAGGAGTGATTTATCAATTAATTAGTTTATTTTGTTCATTTTGTATACTCATAGTCAAATTGTATTAAAAAACACATAAGGCTGTGGTGCCTGTTTCACTTGTTTCGGGGACTGCTTCTCAAGTTTTGCTTACACTTTAGCCTCATGCTTTTGATCTTTGACTGCCTGGCACGGAGGCGGAGCAGAGTGGAAAACCTCCTTGTTAGTCTGCTCCTGGGCCTGGCCAATGGGACCATAAACAGGTCTAGGCTGTAGGTTAATTTTGACCTAATTGCTTGCTTGTCTTCTCCAGTTACGCTCACACCTGGAGAGGGAGCACAATTTTGCATCAAAGTTAAGTAAACATTTTTAAACTTACTGAATATGATGGCAGTGGCAACTACTATCACCTTGTCAGCCCCATTGTCCCACAAACATCCCACTCCCCCTTCCCCTACCCAACAGCTTCCATTCCCAACCTTCCCAGATCCTGCATAATGGCTGGCGCTGGCCACCAAACTGTTTGATCTTACTGTGAGCCCAAGCAATAAGCTTCATCAAGACAACAAACTCACAACTCTCATAGTCCTGAAGCTCAAAAATCATATTCAGACAATCACTGGGACTGCCTTCTCCAATCGCCTATTCAGCACATGTAATCAAATAAAATCTGGGAAATGTGCTTCAGAAATCAGAGAAATCTATTATTATTTCCTGTGATTCATTCCTTACAATTTTAGAGTGTTGCCAGAGCAAGTATAATCTCATGAAAAATGTAACTACATTTGAAAAGCAATTCATGGGGCTGTTAAGTTCTTTGCAGTACTGTGAGGCATGAAAAGCATCACATAAATGCATTCTTTAGATCGTATATATGTAATATATTTTATTATCGTATACTGTACCCTTACTTTTGCTTAGCCACAAGAAGCATTATAATTACAGATTCATTCCACATTAGTTCTGTCATTAAGAAATACCTTTAAGTTCTCTGAGTATTATACAGTTATTTTTCATGTAGTCCCAGTGTTTTCACTTCCACTATTTTAACTGCAACTGCATTCCACATATTAATCATTCTTTGTGTAACTTCCAGCTCAGGATTATACTTTTATAGCTATTTTACTTCTCCTCAACTGCAGTGTTGTTTAAGAACGCATCCCCAACCAATTTGCTTCTGCTTGCATTTTAACGTATCTGGTTTCTGCTGATCTTACAGCAAGATTCAGTACTGAGGCTTTGTAACAACCGAGTTTCTCAAAACGATGCAGTCCACCATGTGTTTAAGTATCTGGTAACCTTTTCTTCCCCTACTGACAGCTCCCTGCAGAGATCATCACCCTTCTACTATTCTTTTGCCAGTAGTTCAATCTTGTGTGTCAGTGCACGTCAATGGTTAATGATTGTTTTATAAATCATTATAAGCCTCCCTGCGAAACGGCCACAACTGTTAGTGCTGCTCACATAACCAGAAGTGCTACTCAACGTCTGTCATGAGGGTTGCAACATGAAACTAGTAACTTTCTCGTCCGGCAATTATGGAAGTAACAGGTGACTAGATAGTTTGAAAATAATCCCAGGGTTTGGATGATAGGCAGGTGTTTGAGTTTGGTGCTTGTGATTTCTGTTGTCAATTAAAGTTCTGGGAAATAAAAAGGGGCTTGCATTCACTCCTGCACTGTGCCGATAATGTAATGGAACTTGCTCTCTGCTCCATAGGTTTTGGTGGGAAAACCCTGGTGTCTTCACATCAGCTCAGAGGCATGAACTTTCCCGACATTCGCTGTCCCGTGTCATTTGTGACAACACTGCAATCACTGAGGTGCCCTTGGATGCTTTCCGATTAGCGCAATTCCTGCACAATTTCGTACCTTGTGATCAAGTTCCTGGATTGAATCTTCAGGCATGGCGTGAAAATCCACAAGGTACATTGACTCTTATATCTCGCTTAAGACCCCAAGATTGCCTGCCATGCTGTAATATTCACCTGATGAAGGGACTAACCCCGAAAGCTTGTGAGTATATTATCAAATAAATAGGTTGGACTAAAACCTGGTGTTGTCAGACTTTTTACTGTGTTTACGCCAGTCCAACGCCGGCATACCCACATCATAAATGTGGCAAAGACAGAGAAAGTCCAGCTGATCAGTTGGTGGAAAATTGAGTATACAATGGGATCACACATTAACAATGCATTCTATGACTATAAAGACAGAGAAGTTTACAACACTCTTGAGGTTTTATTTTTCAAGCTTCAGGTTAAGCTTCTTAAAATCCCTTTGCAGAGCCTCAAGGTACTTCCATCTTTGTCATAATTCCTCTCATGGCACTGGCTGCCCTCTCTCCATTCACAGAACTTTTTCACTTACTCAATGATGTCGGGCACCAAGATACTAGAGAGATAAGATACCATTCAGGATTCCTGGTCACTAATGCAAAGAGAGATGTAATATTCCTTTGACTAGAATCTGCTGCAGTGACTATTCTTTTGTGTCCCAATTGCCTTTAACTCCATGGGTAGTCCTCTACTCTGTGTTGCTTAGGAAAATTCTCCACTAAGGTACTGTCTGCCTCATAGTTGCTCAATGTTACTGCCAATTTATTTTTGCTCCCGTCATGAGTCTGGAGCAGGAGAGTGAGCCTTTTCTTTCTCCTCCTACTCAAATAGATTTAACGTTGTGGGTGGCAGGGGCACCAAGGTACTTAGATCCACTTTAAATGTGCAGATCAGACTCTAATCATCAAGGCTTTATCTACCATATGTACACTGAAAAAGACAGATGTTTTTTTGTTTGCCTACATTATTTATTGGATACAAATAATCATTCAACCCTTAATGTGCTTGTGATGATCTTACTCCTTAAGACTGCTCTTCCTTTGGGAGGCATCAATGAGTTTTTTTTTAATAACAGCCCTTTCCTGGTTTTAATTCAAGTTTCTTAATTAGTGTCACAAGTAGGCTTATATTAACACTGCAATGAAGTTACTGTGAAAATCTCTTAGTCGCCACACTCCAACACCTGCTCGGGTACGCTGAGGGAGAATTTAACATGGCCAATACATCTAACCAGCATGTCTTTCAGACTGTGGGGGGAAACCGGAGAACCTGGAGGAAACCCACACAGATATTGGGAGAACCTGCAGACTCCACATAGACAGAGATTCAAGCCGTGAATCGAACCCAGGCCCCTGGCGCTGTGAGGCAGCAGTGCTAACCACTGTGCTGCTTTACACAAATAAGAATGTTAAAGATTGAGAGATCACATTATCATCTGTGCAGTACATGTTATTATAATGCTAATGGAAATTGTAATGTTTTAGCATTAATTTGATACACTGATTTTTAACATGAATGCCAGAAAATAGCTAATTAGCAGACTTTTACTAATTTGTAAGCTATACATTTATTTGTGTTATTAAAAATACTAATTTCAAGAAGATATTAAAAAAAGTTCATTGATTTTATAAATAATAAGCAGAAGATAAGAAAATATTACAGCCTCGAAGGTCAAAACTGAACAAATTAAGAGCAAGGCCAGATTAAAAACAGCAAGTGAGGATCATGTTAGAACTATTTGTTAGAAGAATTATGAGACAAATTTTCTTGCTGTATTTGATATCTCCAATCACTATGTTTTTAGTTGGATCATGTGGCCCTCCCCCACCAATAGAAGATGGAACGTATGTGCTATGTGCCAGTTCTGGACTATCCACTGTTTCATATATTTGCCACCATGGATTTCACCTGTTTGGACCAGAGGAGTTAACCTGCAGTTTCAAGGGATGGAGCAGTGATCCACCAGTCTGCAAAGGTAATGATTAAGATGGTTAAGTTTTAAAGGTATTCAGGTATGTGAAACAAACAATTGTTGCATCTTTTTTGTACCTTAACTTTGCTTTAATCTGATTTCACCTTGAGTTATTTTTAATTGGCAGAATTACATATTAATGATAATTGCTCTTTTCAGTCCTATTTTTCTCACTCAAATTTTTTAAAGGATTTCACTTTGAATAAATTACAAAGTGTGTTATTGATACAATGATCCATGCCCAACTAGAGCAAAGTCTGCAATATTGCCTTTCAATAAAGTAAAAATTAGTGGGGGAAATGATTGAATGTTGTTCACTGAAATACAAAATGGACCATCAGTAATTGTGTTTGTTTGATTATTTGATTACTTTTTTACAGTTCATGTTTTTCTCCTTAATATTGTATAATTTTCTTACAATGTCAAAATCAAACAACACTATGCGTTGTAATGGACAAAGATTCTTAACATGAAACCATCTGATCTGGGGTTAATTCATGAGCATTTGCATTCCAAACTGTGATGGAGTCCATGCACTGGAAGCAAAATGTATCTAAAAGCATTTTCAGACTCAAAATACCAAATGGGCACTCGTCCTCAGATTCCTATCATCAGAAAGGCCAGAACCAGATCTTCATGGTCCCAAACAGAGGAGAGACCAAGAAAAAGTAATGGCCATTAAGCAGGTCATATGCCCATTCCCCTTGCTTAGCACTTCTACAGTGATGGGTGAGGGAATAGGTCTTAGAATCCATTCACTCCTATGGAATCCGCAATTGACAGCACTGTGGGCTCATTGAGTGCTCATCCGGGGTAAGTTCTTTAACCTTTCACAGTGACGGCAGAACATCAGCAGCAATTGAGTTTATGCCAGCTGCATAGGGGGCTAGAAGCATGGATTAGAGGTGGGAAGAGTTTAAAAGGTAAGTGAAATGATTTTGACTCCTTCACCGTTCATCATTAAATGCTGAAGCATGAGTTGTATCTGTGCTCAGTAAGATGAGTTATGACAGAGCTATGATTAGAAGTTGTGACTACTTTTTAAAGAATGTGTTTGCCAGCTTGTTACTTCTACCAACAGGCAAGCTGTCAGGTAAAACAATAACATTGTTAATGCAAAAATGGCTTCAGATATGTCAAAGAAGAGTTCACCTAATAAATAAAAAGGTATAGTCCACATGATTAAAAGGATCACCTACTGTGATAACCAAATGTAAATATATAATCTTTTTCTATTGCTTCCTATTTCCTTGAGATATCTGTTGAGAAAACTGTTGAAGTCTGTTTACTCAGGCAGTTTTATGGTCCCTCGACTGCAGTTCAACCACCCAACCATTTTACAAGCGCTTGACTCAGTTGGTATGAAGAATCTATTAGTTTACTTTGGGAGCTTCATGAGCTATTCAATGGCTTCCAAACATTATAATAGGGTTTCTGAGTTCTGTACATAAGGTGGATAAAGAGTGAGGGGGACAAGTAGGTGAGAGCAAGGAGAATGAGAGAATAAAGATGAGGGGTTTTAGTGAGGAGGTTTAAAGTGGTCAGAAGACTAAACTTTTATACAAATAAGCCACTGATTGCCTCAAAAGCACCAGGCAAATGCTTTTTGGGAATGGAAGCAGGGCTTTTAACCTGCCTGCTCTGGACTCAGCCTGCCTCCACAGCACGACAAGGTGCCAGGCCCACCTCTTGGCCTCTTCGGGTCTGGTACCTTCAGAAGTTTCCATTTGTGCACAGTGTCAAGTCAGAGGTGGGATTGCATGCAAAACTTGTTCCAACTCACAGTTCCCACCTCCGACATGAAAACTCCACCCCAGGAATCAACCAATTAAGTTTAACCATTTGGAACTCCACTGGACACAACAAAGATTTTGCACTCTAGAACAGTAAAACTATAATGCTGAAATCTGGTGGATCAGCTGAGAGGCATCGTAGCATCATGGTAATACCACTGACCAGTCCATTAAGGACGGTCACCTCAGCACCTCACTGTACCGCGAGCCCACAGACAATCTCACAATGCTCCACTTCTCCAGTTTCCACCCTAAACATGTTAAAGAAGCCATTCCCTATGGACAAGCCCTCTGTATACACAGGATTTGCTCAGATGAGGAGGATCATGACAGACACCTCCAGACCCTGAAAGATGCCCTCATAAGAACAGGATATGGTGCTCGACTCATAGATCGGCAGTTCCGATGCGCCACAGCGAAAAACCACACCGATCTCCTCAGAAGGCAAACACGGGACACAGTGGACAGAGTACCCTTCGTCGTCCAGTACTTCCCCGGAGCGGAGAAGCTACGACATCTTCTCCGGAGTCTTCAACATATCATTGATGAAGACGAACATCTCGCCAGGGCTATCCCCACACCCCCACTTCTTGCTTTCAGACAACCACACAACCTCAAACAGACCATTGTTCGCAGCAAACTACCCAGCCTTCAGGAGAACAGTGATCACAATACCACACAACCCTGCCACAGCAACCTCTGCAAGACATGCCGGATCATCGACATGGATACCATCATCACACGTGAGAATACCATCCACCAGGTACACGGTAAATACTCTTGCCACTCGGCCAACATTGTCTACCTGATACGTTGCAAGAAAGGATGTCCCGAAGCATGGTACATTGGGGAGACCAGGCAGACGCTACGACAACGGATGAATGAACATCGCTCGACAATCACCAGGCAAGACTGTTCCCTTCCTGTTGGCGAACACTTCAGTGGTCACGGGCATTCAGCCTCTGACCTTCGGGTAAGCATTCTCCAAGGCGGCCTTCACGACACATGACAGCGCAGAGTCGCTGAACAGAGACTGATAACCAAGTTCCGCACACATGAGGACGGTCTCAACAGGGATCTTGGGTTCATGTCGCACTATCTGTAACCCCCGTGACTTGCCTGGGTTTGCAAAACCTCACTTACTGTACTGTCTGGAGACAATACACATCTCTTTAAACTGTGATCAGTGCTCCTTCCACTCACATTATCAGCCACTTCAGGTCTTGAACAGCAGGTTAGGTGTAAGGATTCGCATTCTAATCAGTAATCTCTAAACTGTCTGTGCTTTATATGCTCTGTCTGAGGCCAGAACTCTCCATTCACCTGACGAAGGGACTAACCCGAAAGCTTGTGAGTATATTATCAAATAAATAGGTTGGACTAAAACCTGGTGTTGTCAGACTTTTCACAGTAATCTGTAGATGCAGCTTAATGCTCCAGCAATATGAGTTCAAACCCTGCTGCGAGGAGAAGTAAATTTAAGACACAGATGAATATATTCCTAGATATCAAGGGATATGGTGTAAATGGGGGAAAATGGCACTGAGGTAGAAAATCTTGCTGAATGGCAGAGCAGGCTTGCTCCCATTCCCTATGTTCCCCTAATCAAATTTGTTCCTGTAATGTAGATAGAACATTACCTAACAATGTGAAAGAAATGGCCTATCTAGAGAAACAAGATAAGCCAGCTAATTACCATACTATCATAAACTTTTCTGTAATAGAAGGAGTCATCATAGTTCCACCAAGGATTTGCTCAGCAGTGACCCTCTTAGCGGTGCTTAGTTTTGTTTCTGTCAGAGCTGCTCAACTCCAGTTACCATCACAACTTTGACCTGAGCATGGAATCCAGCGCTTAATGCAAGAGCAATGGGAACAGCTATCCTCAACATCAAAGCAGCGGTCAACAGAGTATAGGAACAAAACCAGAAGTAAATGGAAGTCTAAAGAAAATGTCCTCTACCAGCTGGGCACAAAGCAGCCGTTTGGCAAAAATAAAAGCAAATTACTGCGGATGCTGGAATCTGAAACCAAAAGAGAAAACGTTGGAAAATCTCAGCAGGTCTGGCAGCATCTGTAAGGAGAGAAACATTTTTTTTGTTTCTATATCCAATTCAATCCAATCAAAGTCCAATTCAGAGTCTCATCAAGTGAGACATTCCCGACCTAAGCTGATAAGACAGGGCTCTCACCTCCTGTCTTGGGCTTGATCTACATGATCCAAGCTGATTGGAGCAGGCATTACACCTCCTCCAAGGCTCGATCTCATTTGCATCTTAGCCAAAAGGCCTGCTTTTAAAAATTGCTTCAAAAGAAGCCACAATGTAATCTCATGACTTCAACCAAGTATAGCATGTCGATACTACAGTTGATTTTAGCCAAAAGGCCGAGAGAGAAAAGAGCTGACGTTTTAAGTCCAGATGATCTTTTGTCAAAGCTAAAAGACACAGTAAGTGGGAGATATTTATACTGCATGGAGAGGGAATGAAAGATGAGTCATAGCTGTATAAACCAGTGTAAAAGTTCACAGCGAGAATAAAAGTGTGAATGGCCAGAGGGCAGAGAAGCTGTAAGCTATAACAGACGGAGATGTTGGGGGAGAGGGTGGAATGCCACCTCGTGTCCAACGAGGGGCATACACACGATGGGTCGTACTGGGGCTGCTCTTGGTTGTTCGAGATTGGCCTAGTGCTTCATGTCGTTAGTATGTGCCTAAACTGGACCAGATACTGGGCAAGATGACAGCTCAGTGACTATCGCTGATTGCTGTGCAGACACATGCATTTGGGTCGGTGTCTGTGGGAGTTTGCGCATTCTCCCCGTGCTTGCGTGGGTTTTCTTCGGGCGCTCCGGTTTCCTCCCACACCCCAAAGATGTGCTGTTAGGCTAATTGGCAGGAATAAATTGTCTCTAAATCAGTTTCCCTCAATCTGGATGGCCATAAAACATTGGACAGGGGTCGTGGTGGAGAGGGGGACTGTTGGCGCGGGCTCGTTGGGCCGAAGGGCCTGTTTCCTGGGCTGATTTTGTTCTTTTGAATGGAACAGAGGTAGAATGTAGAAAAGGGTAAGCGGGGTGGGGGGGAGAAAAGATAAGGGAAAGGGGATGAAGTAGGGGGAAGGAAAGAGTGAGGGAGGGAAAGAAAAATCAGGAAAGACCATAAAGAAATAAAAGGTAGAGAACAGTAAAAATATTAAACAAAACAAAATGAAAACAAAGGGGTCTGAGCTAAGGTAGAGCAAATCATCTGAAGTAGTTGAATTCAATGTTGAGACTGGAAGGAGTAAAGTGCCTAGCCGGAAGATGGAATGCTGTTCCTCCAGTTTGTGTTGAGCTTCACCGGAACGTTGCTGCAGGCCAAGGCAGACGTGAGCATGAGAGCAGGATCGTGTGTTAAAATGACAAGCAACCAAAAGGTCAGGATCCTGACTGCGCACAGACTGAAGGTGCTCAGCAAAGCGACCACCCAGTCTACACTTGGTCTCTCGACATAGAGGAGACCACATTGAGAGCAGCAATACACCAAATTGAAAGGAGTGCAAGTGGAACACTGCTTAACCTGGAATGAATGTTTTGGACTTTGGATGGTAAGCATAGAAGAGGTAAAGGACAAGTGTTACACTTTCTGTGATTGCGTGGGAAGGTGCCGTGAATGACGGGAGAGGTGTTGGGTATAGTGGAGGAGTGGACTGTGTTATTCTGGAAGAAATGGTCTCTGCGGAATGCTGGCGGAGGGAGTGATGGGAAGATGTGTTTGGTGGTAGTTCACACTGGAGTTAGCGAGAATGGCTTTGCATGCGGAGGCTGGTGGGGTGGAATGTGAGAGCAAGGGGGACTCACTCTCTGTTCAGGGAGGGAGGGGAAGGGGTGAGAGTCATGGCACGGAAGATAGACCGCATGCTGTTAAGGGCCCTATCAACAACTGTAGATGGCAATCTACAATTGAGGAAAAAGGAGCACATATTAGAAGCACCACTTTGGAAAGTGGCATCATCGGAGCAAATGCTCCAAAGGCGCAGGAGCAGAGAAAAAGGGCTGTTTGGCAATGTCGGATCTCATCACTGAAATGTACTTGACTCAACTGATTCTAGCTGCTCCGTCAATTAACTTCTTTCTGCTGTAAAGTTGGACGTTGATGATTGCACAGAGTTCAGCTCCACTCCTCTAATCATTCAACATCACACAATTGTTACAGTGCAGAAGGAGGTGGTTCAGCCGACTGTGTCTGCACCAGCTCTTTGAAGGAGGAATTCCCATTGTGTCATTCTCCCATCTTCTCTCCATACCCCTGAACATTCTTTCTTTTCAGACAACAGTCTAATTTCTGCTTGAATGCTTTGATTGAAACTGCC